>NC_048593.1:21062400-21204900 GCF_013265735.2 Oncorhynchus mykiss
GCAGCACTACTGAGGGAGAGGCAGAGAGCTAGGGCAGCACTACTGAGAGAGAGGCAGAGAGGTAGGGCAGCACTACTGAGAGAGAGGCAGAGAGCTAGGGAAGCACTACTGAGAGAGAGGCAGAGAGCTAGGGCAGCACTACTGAGAGAGAGGTAGAGAGCTAGGGCAGCACTACTGAGAGAGAGAGGGAGCTAGGGCAGCACTACTGAGAGAGAGGCAGAGAGCTAGGGCAGCACTACTGAGAGAGAGGCAGAGAGCTAGGGCAGCACTATAGAGAGAGAGGCAGAGAGCTAGGGCAGCACTATAGAGTGAGAGGCAGAGAGCTAGGGCAGCACTATAGAGAGAGAGGCAGAGAGCTAGGGCAGCACTACTGAGAGAGAGGCAGAGAGCTAGGGCAGCACTATAGAGAGAGAGGCAGAGAGCTAAGGCAGCACTATAGAGAGAGAGGCAGAGAGCTAGGGCAAAACTACTGGGAGAGAGGGAGCTAGGGCAGCACTATATAGAGAGAGGCAGAGAGCTAGGGCAGCACTTCTGAAAGAGAGTTGGAGCTAGGGCAGCACTATAGAGAGAGAGGCAGAGAGCTAGGGTAGCACTACTGAGAGAGAGGCAGAGAGCTAGGGCAGCACTACTGAGAGAGAGTTGGAGCTAGGGCAGCAATATAGAGAGAGAGGCAGAGAGCTAGGGCAGCACTACTGAGAGAGTTGGAGCTAGGGCAGCACTACTGAGAGAGAGGCAGAGAGCTAGGGCAGCACTACTGAGAGAGAGGCAGAGAGCTAGGGAAGCACTACTGAGAGAGAGGCAGAGAGCTAGGGCAGCACTACTGAGAGAGAGAGGGAGCTAGGGCAGCACTACTGAGAGAGAGAGGGAGCTAGGGCAGCACTACTGAGAGAGAGGCAGAGAGCTAGGGCAGCACTACTGAGAGAGAGGCAGAGAGCTAGGGAAGCACTACTGAGAGAGAGGCAGAGAGCTAGGGCAGCACTACTGAGAGAGAGAGGGAGCTAGGGCAGCACTACTGAGAGAGGGAGAGAGCTAGGGCAGCACTACTGAGAGAGAGAGGGAGCTAGGGCAGCACTACTGAGAGAGAGGCAGAGAGCTAGGGCAGCACTACTGAGAGAGAGGCAGAGAGCTAGGGCAGCACTATAGAGAGAGAGGTAGAGAGCTAGGGCAGCACTACTGAGAGAGGCAGAGAGCTAGGGCAGCACTACTGAGAGAGAGGCAGAGAGCTAGGGCAGCACTACTGAGAGAGGCAGAGAGCTAGGGCAGCACTACTGAGAGAGAGGCAGAGAGCTAGGGCAGCACTACTGAGAGAGGCAGAGAGCTAGGGCAGCACTACTGAGAGAGAGGCAGAGAGCTAGGGCAGCACTACTGAGAGAGAGGCAGAGAGCTAGGGCAGCACTATAGAGAGAGGCAGAGAGCTAGGGCAGCACTACTGAGAGAGAAGCAGAGAGCTAGGGCAGCACTACTGAGAGAGAGGCAGAGAGCTAGGGCAGCACTACTGAGAGAGAGTCAGAGAGCTAGGGCAGCACTACTGAGAGAGAAGCAGAGAGCTAGGGCAGCACTACTGAGAGAGAAGCAGAGAGCTAGGGCAGCACTACTGAGAGAGAGGCAGAGAGCTAGGGCAGCACTACTGAGAGAGGCAGAGAGCTAGGGCAGCACTACTGAGAGAGAAGCAGAGAGCTAGGACAGCACTACTGAGAGACAAGCAGAGAGCTAGGGCAGCACTACTGAGAGAGAGGCAGAGAGCTAGGGCAGCACTACTGAGAGAGGCAGAGAGCTAGGGCAGCACTACTGAGAGAGGCAGAGAGCTAGGGCAGCACTACTGAGAGACAAGCAGAGAGCTAGGGCAGCACTACTGAGAGAGAAGCAGAGAGCTAGGGCAGCACTACTGAGAGAGAAGAAGAGAGCTAGGGCAGCACTACTGAGAGAGAGGCAGAGAGCTAGGGCAGCACTACTGAGAGAGGCAGAGAGCTAGGGCAGCACTACTGATATTAAACAGAGGTAAAGAAGGAGGCAAGTAAGAGGTAAGAGAGATGGAGAGTGGGAAAGAAAGGGATTTTTCAAGTTTTTCAAGAAATGCATAGCAGAGTGAAGGAATGAGGGATGGAGGGTGGTTGTGGCTGCACCAACATTGTTTCCACAGTTTGGACATCCAAGAAGCCTCAACGTCATCTCACATCCTTTGTCTATGACGCCAGGCCAGACACACTGAAAACCAATACTGACTCCAACTTATCCAGCCTTGTCATGATTTCTTTTAAATGTTGGTCTAGATGGACATTGTGTGCATGTGTTTGTGTGTGCATGTGTTTGTGTGTGCATGTGTTTGTGTGTGCATGTGTGCGCACGTGTGTGTGTGTGTGTGTGAGTGAGTGTTTGTGTTTTTGTGTGTCTGTTTTTGGTTTTACTATCCTTGTGGGGACTAGAAGTTGGTCCACACAAGGAAAAATGCAATTTTAGACTTAGGGGTTAGGTTTAGGGTTAGGGTTACAATTCAGGTTAGGGGTTAGGGTAAGAGATTAGGGTTAAGGTTAGGTTGAGGGTTATGTTTGGGGGTTAGGGAAAACAGGATTTTAATCAGTTGTTCGTTCCCCACTAGGATTAGTTTTACCCACATTTTGTGAACTTTAAAAAAATTCCCAGGTTTTCCAGAAATCCTTGTTGGGATTTTGGGAAAAACAGGGAATTTATGGAAAGTTCCCAGAATTTGCAACCCTAACAAGGATAGTAAAACAAACGTGTGTGTGTGTGTGTGTGTGTATGTGTGTGTGTCCATGTGTGCGTGCAATAATGTGTGTAAGCCTTTGAGCACTATGGAGGAGCTTTGTCTGAAGCCAAAACCATACAAGCTGACTCAAATCATATTCTATGCTTTCACTCCAGATGGATTAGTAAGAAATGCTCAAAGAAAACCTCAGGATTGTAAACTTCTAAATGAAATTAGATAGTATGTCAAATTACAATGAGTAGTTTTGGATTAGAGTAATGCTGCCATGTGCCAAACGATGTGCCCCCCCCACTGGGGGAAGTATAGGGGAAGAATAGAGTGATGTCTACACATTTTCTCACTCCTATTCTCTATTCGCACCAAAACTGACCACATTTTTTTCCCTATTCACACATTGCGTCATCCACGGAAGTTGGTACGTGTGTGAGACAGTGTCAGGCCAACGGTTGTTGTCAGACATACTCCAGTTGGTCCTGCTGTACAGTTTGCTTACATTTCAGCTTTAGAGTGGGGCTTTCGGAGAGTTGTATGATAGCTATTTAAATAAACAACAATATCTGATGATAAGGAGAGCAGTAATGCACTAGGTAGGAGGGGTTCATCTAGAACCAGTGGGGGGCAAGAGAGGGAGAGATAGAGGTAGAGAGAGGAGGGGTAGAGGTAGAGAGAGGAGGGGTAGAGGTAGAGAGAGGAGGGGTAGAGGTAGAGAGAGGAGGGGTAGAGGTAGAGAGAGGAGGGATAGAGGTATAGAGAGAGGGATGGATAGAGGTAGAGAGAGGAGGAGTAGAGGTAGAAAGAGGAGGGGTAGAGGTAGAGAGAGGAGGGGTAGAGGTAGAGAGAGGAGGGGTAGAGGTAGAGAGAGGAGGGATAGAGGTATAGAGAGAGGGATGGATAGAGGTAGAGAGAGGAGGAGTAGAGGTAGAGAGAGGAGGGGTAGAGGTAGAGAGAGGAGGGGTAGAGGTAGAGAGAGGAGGGGTAGAGGTAGAGAGAGGGAGAGATAGAGGTAGAGAGAGGAGGGGTATAGGTAGAGAGAGGGAGAGATAGATGTAGAGAGAGGAGGGGTAGAGGTAGAGAGAGGAGGGGTAGAGGTAGAGAGAGGAGGGGTAGAGGTAGAGAGAGGAGGGGTAGAGGTAGAGAGAGGAGGGGTAGAGGTAGAGAGAGGAGGGGTAGAAGTAGAGAGAGGAGGGGTAGAGGTAGAGAGAGGAGGGTTAGAGGTAGAGAGAGGAGGGATAGAGGTAGAGAGAGGAGGGATAGAGGTAGAGAGAGGAGGGGTAGAGGTAGAGAGAGGAGGGATAGAGGTATAGAGAGAGGGATGGATAGAGGTAGAGAGAGGAGGAGTAGAGGTAGAAAGAGGAGGGGTAGAGGTAGAGAGAGGAGGGGTAGAGGTAGAGAGAGGAGGGGTAGAGGTAGAGAGAGGAGGGATAGAGGTATAGAGAGAGGGATGGATAGAGGTAGAGAGAGGAGGAGTAGAGGTAGAGAGAGGAGGGGTAGAGGTAGAGAGAGGAGGGGTAGAGGTAGAGAGAGGAGGGGTAGAGGTAGAGAGAGGGAGAGATAGAGGTAGAGAGAGGAGGGGTATAGGTAGAGAGAGGGAGAGATAGATGTAGAGAGAGGAGGGGTAGAGGTAGAGAGAGGAGGGGTAGAGGTAGAGAGAGGAGGGGTAGAGGTAGAGAGAGGAGGGGTAGAGGTAGAGAGAGGAGGGGTAGAGGTAGAGAGAGGAGGGGTAGAAGTAGAGAGAGGAGGGGTAGAGGTAGAGAGAGGAGGGTTAGAGGTAGAGAGAGGAGGGATAGAGGTAGAGAGAGGAGGGATAGAGGTAGAGAGAGGAGGGGTAGAGGTAGAGAGAGGAGGGGTAGAGGTAGAGAGAGGAGGGGTAGAGGTAGAGAGAGGAGGGGTAGAGGTAGAGAGGAGGGGTAGAGGTAGAGAGAGGGAGAGATAGAGGTAGAGAGAGGAGGGGTAGAGGTAGAGAGAGGAGGGGTAGAGGTAGAGAGAGAGGGATGGATAGAGGTAGAGAGAGAGAGGGATGGATAGACGTAGAGAGAGGAGGGATACAGGTAGAGAGAGGGAAGGATACAGGTAGAGAGAGGAGGGATACAGGTAGAGAGAGGGAGAGATGCAGGTAGAGAGAGGGAAGGATACAGGTAGAGAGAGGAGGGATAGAGGTAGAGAGAGGGAGGGATACAGGTAGAGAGAGGGAGGGATACAGGTAGAGAGAGGAGGGATACAGGTAAAGAGAGGGAGAGATACAGGTAGAGAGAGGGAGGGATACAGGAAGAGAGAGGAGGGATACAGGTAGAGAGAGGAGGGATACAGGTAGAGAGGAGGGATACAGGTAGAGAGAGGGAGAGATACAGGTAGAGAGTGGGAGGGATACAGGTAGAGAGAGGGAAGGATACAGGTAGAGAGACGGAGGGATACAGGTAGAGAGAGGGAGGGATACAGGTAGAGGGAGGGAGGGATACAGGTAGAGAGAGGGAGGGATACAGGTAGAGAGAGGAGGGATACAGGTAGAGATAGTGAGAGATACAGATATAGAGAGGAGGGATACAGGTAGAGAGAGGAGGGATAGAGGTAGAGAGAGGAGGGATAGAGGTAGAGAGAGGAGGAATACAGGTAGAGTGAGGGGGGATACAGGTAGAGAGATGAGGGATACAGGAAGAGAGAGGGAGGGATAGAGGTAGAGAGAGGATGGATAGAGGTAGAGTGAGGGGGGATAGAGGTAGAGAGAGGAGGGATAGAGGTAGAGAGAGGAGGGATAGAGGTAGAGAGAGGAGGGATAGAGGTAGAGAGAGGAGGGATACAGGTAGAGAGAGGAGGGATACAGGTAGAGAGAGGAAGGATACAGGTAGAGAGGAGGGATACAGGTAGAGAGAGGGAGGGATACAGGTAGAGAGAGGGGGGGATACAGGTAGAGAGAGGAGGGACAGAGGTAGAGTGAGGGGGGATAGAGGTAGAGAGAGGAGGGATAGAGGTAGAGAGAGGAGGGATAGAGGTAGAGAGAGGAGGGATAGAGGTAGAGAGAGGAGGGATACAGGAAGAGAGAGGGAGGGATAGAGGTAGAGAGAGGAGGGATAGAGGTAGAGTGAGGGGGGATAGAGGTAGAGAGAGGAGGGATAGAGGTAGAGTGAGGGGGGGTACAGGTAGAGAGATGAGGGATACAGGAAGAGAGAGGGAGGGATAGAGGTAGAGAGAGGAGGGATAGAGGTAGAGTGAGGGGGATAGAGGTAGAGAGAGGAGGGATAGAGGTAGAGAGAGGAGGGATAGAGGTAGAGAGAGGAGGGATAGAGGTAGAGAGAGGAGGGATACAGGTAGAGAGAGGAAGGATACAGGTAGAGAGGAGGGATACAGGTAGAGAGAGGGAGGGATACAGGTAGAGAGAGGGGGGGATACAGGTAGAGAGAGGAGGGATACAGGTAGAGAGAGGAAGAGATACAGGTAGAGAGAGGAGGGGTACAGGTAGAGAGGAGGGATAGAGGTAGAGAGAGGGAGGGATACAGGTAGAGAGAGGGAGTGATACAGGTAGAAAGAGGGAGGGATAGAGGTAGAGAGAGGGAGGGATACAGGTAGAAAGAGGGAGGGATACAGGTAGAGAGAGGAGGGATACAGGTTGAGAGAGGAGGGATACAGGTAGAGAGAGGGAAGGATACAGGTAGAGAGAGGGAGGGATACAGGTAGAGAGAGGGAGGGATACAGGTAGAGGGAGGGAGGGATACAGGTAGAGGGAGGGAGGGATACAGGTAGAGAGAGGGAGGGATACAGGTAGAGAGAGGGAGGGATACAGGTAGAGAGATGAGGGATACAGGTAGAGAGAGGAGGGATACAGGTAGAGATAGTGAGAGATACAGATATAGAGAGGAGAGATACAGATAGAGAGAGGAGGGATACAGGTAGAGAGAGGAGGGATACAGGTAGAGAGAGGGAGGGATACAGGTAGAGAGAGGGAGGGATAAAGGTAGAGAGAGGAGGGAAACAGGTAAAGAGAGGGAGAGATACAGGTAGAGAGAGGGAGGGATACAGGTAGAGAGAGGAGGGATACAGGTAGAGAGAGGAGGGATACAGGTAGAGAGAGGAGGGATACAGATAGAGAGAGGAGGGATACAGGTAGAGAGAGGGAGGGATAGAGGTAGAGAGAGGAGGGATAGAGGTAGAGTGAGGGGGGATACAGGTAGAGAGATGAGGGATACAGGAAGAGAGAGGGAGGGATAGAGGTAGAGAGAGGAGGGGTAGAGGTAGAGAGAGGAGGGATACAGGTAGAGAGAGGGAGGGATAGAGGTAGAGAGAGGAGGGATAGAGGTATAGTGAGGGGGGATACAGGTTGAGAGATGAGGGATACAGGAAGAGAGAGGGAGGGATAGAGGTAGAGAGAGGAGGGGTAGAGGTAGAGAGAGGAGGGATAGAGGTAGAGATAGGAGGGATAGAGGTTGAGAGAGGAGGGATAGAGGTATAGAGAGAGGGATGGATAGAGGTAGAGAGAGAGAGGGATGGATAGACGTAGAGAGAGGAGGGATACAGGTAGAGAGGGGGAGAGATACAGGTAGAGAGGGGAGGGATACAGGTAGAGAGAGGGAAGGATACAGGTAGAGAGAGGAAGAGATACAGGTAGAGAGAGGAGGGGTACAGGTAGAGAGGAGGGATACAGGTAGAGAGAGGGAGGGATACAGGTAGAGAGAGGGAGGGATACAGGTAGAAAGAGGGAGGGATAGAGGTAGAGAGAGGGAGGGATACAGGTAGAAAGAGGGAGGGATACAGGTAGAGAGAGGAGGGATACATGTAGAGAGAGGAGGGATACAGGTAGAGAGAGGAGGGATACATGTAGAGAGAGGAGGGATACAGGTTGAGAGAGGAGGGATACAGGTAGAGAGAGGGAAGGATACAGGTAGAGAGAGGAAGAGATACAGGTAGAGAGAGGAGGGGTACAGGTAGAGAGGAGGGATACAGGTAGAGAGAGGGAGGGATACAGGTAGAGAGAGGGAGGGATACAGGTAGAAAGAGGGAGGGATAGAGGTAGAGAGAGGGAGGGATACAGGTAGAAAGAGGGAGGGATACAGGTAGAGAGAGGAGGGATACATGTAGAGAGAGGAGGGATACAGGTTGAGAGAGGAGGGATACAGGTAGAGAGAGGGAAGGATACAGGTAGAGAGACGGAGGGATACAGGTAGAGAGAGGGAGGGATACAGGTAGAGGGAGGGAGGGATACAGGTAGAGAGAGGGAGGGATACAGGTAGAGAGAGGGAGGGATACAGGTAGAGAGATGAGGGATACAGGTAGAGAGAGGAGGGATACAGGTAGAGATAGTGAGAGATACAGATATAGAGAGGAGGGATACAGGTAGAGAGAGGAGGGATACAGATAGAGAGAGGGAGGGATACAGGTAGAGAGATGGAGGGATACAGGTAGAGAGAGGGAGGGATAAAGGTAGAGAGAGGAGGGATACAGGGAAAGAGAGGGAGAGATACAGGTAGAGAGAGGGAGGGATACAGGTAGAGAGAGGAGGGATACAGGTAGAGAGAGGAGGGATACAGGTAGAGAGAGGAGGGATACAGATAGAGAGAGGAGGGATACAGGTAGAGAGAGGGAGGGATAGAGGTAGAGAGAGGGAGGGATACAGGTAGAAAGAGGGAGGGATAGAGGTAGAGAGAGGGAGGGATAGAGGTAGAGAGAGGGAGGGATACAGGTAGAAAGAGGGAGGGATACAGGTAGAGAGAGGAGGGATACATGTAGAGAGAGGAGGGATACAGGTTGAGAGAGGAGGGATACAGGTAGAGAGAGGGAAGGATACAGGTAGAGAGACGGAGGGATACAGGTAGAGAGAGGGAGGGATACAGGTAGAGGGAGGGAGGGATACAGGTAGAGAGAGGGAGGGATACAGGTAGAGAGAGGGAGGGATACAGGTAGAGATGAGGGATACAGGTAGAGAGAGGAGGGATACAGGTAGAGATAGTGAGAGATACAGATATAGAGAGGAGGGATACAGGTAGAGAGAGGAGGGATACAGATAGAGAGAGGGAGGGATACAGGTAGAGAGATGGAGGGATACAGGTAGAGAGAGGAGAGATACAGATAGAGAGAGGAGGGATACAGGTAGAGAGAGGAGGGATACAGGTAGAGAGAGGGAGTGATACAGGTAGAGAGAGGGAGGGATAAAGGTAGAGAGAGGAGGGATACAGGTAAAGAGAGGGAGAGATACAGGTAGCGAGAGGGAGGGATACAGGTAGAGAGAGGAGGGATACAGGTAGAGAGAGGAGGGATACAGGTAGAGAGAGGGAGGGATAGAGGTAGAGAGAGGAGGGATAGAGGTAGAGTGAGGGGGGATACAGGTAGAGAGATGAGGGATACAGGAAGAGAGAGTGAGGGATAGAGGTAGAGAGAGGAGGGGTAGAGGTAGAGAGAGGAGGGATACAGGTAGAGAGAGGGAGGGATAGAGGTAGAGAGAGGAGGGATAGAGGTATAGTGAGGGGTGATACAGGTAGAGAGATGAGGGATACAGGAAGAGAGAGGGAGGGATAGAGGTAGAGAGAGGAGGGGTAGAGGTAGAGAGAGGAGGGATAGAGGTAGAGAGAGGAGGGATAGAGGTTGAGAGAGGAGGGATAGAGGTATAGAGAGAGGGATGGTTAGAGGTAGAGAGAGAGAGGGATGGATAGACGTAGAGAGAGGAGGGATACAGGTAGAGAGAGGGAGAGATACAGGTAGAGAGGGAGGGATACAGGTAGAGAGAGGGAGAGATACAGGTAGAGAGAGGAGGGATACCGGTAAAGTGAGGGAGAGATACAGGTAGAGAGAGGGAGGGATACAGGTAGAGAGAGGAGGGATACAGGTAGAGAGAGGAGGGATACAGGTAGAGAGAGGAGGGATACAGATAGAGAGAGGAGGGATACAGGTAGAGAGAGGGAGGGATAGAGGTAGAGAGAGGAGGGATAGAGGTAGAGTGAGGTGGGATACAGGTAGAGAGATGAGGGATACAGGAAGAGAGAGGGAGGGATAGAGGTAGAGAGAGGAGGGGTAGAGGTAGAGAGAGAGGGATGTATAGCGGTAGAGAGAGAGAGGGATGGATAGACGTAGAGAGAGGAGGGATACAGGTAGCGAGAGGGAGAGATACAGGTAGAGAGGGAGGGATACAGGTAGAGAGAGGGAGAGATACAGGTAGAGAGAGGGGGGATACAGGTAGAGAGAGGGAGAGATACAGGTAGAGAGGGAGGGATACAGGTAGAGAGGGAGGGATACAGGTAGAGAGAGGGATAGATATAGGTAGAGAGAGGAGAGATACAGATAGAGAGAGGGAGGGATACAGGTAGAGAGGGAGGGATACAAGTAGAGAGAGGAGGGATACAGGTAGAGAGAGGAGGGATACAGATAGAGAGAGGGAGGGATACAGGTAGAGAAAGTGAGAGATACAGGTAGAAAATAGGAGGGATACAGATAGAGAGGGGGGATACAGGTAGAGAGAGGGAGAGATACACGTAGAGAGAGGGAGAGATAAAGGTAGAGAGAGGGAGAGATACAGGTAGAGAGAGGAGGGATACAGGTAGAGAGAGGGAGAGATACAGGTAGAGAGAGGGAGAGATACAGGTAGAGAGAGGAGGGATACAGGTAGAGAGAGGAGGGATACAGGTAGAGAGGGAGGGATAGAGGTAGAGAGAGGAGGGATAGAGGTAGAGAGAGGAGGAATACAGGTAGAGTGAGGGGGGATACAGGTAGAGAGATGAGGGATACAGGAAGAGAGAGGGAGGGATAGAGGTAGAGAGAGGATGGATAGAGGTAGAGTGAGGGGGGATAGAGGTAGAGAGAGGAGGGATAGAGGTAGAGAGAGGAGGGATAGAGGTAGAGAGAGGAGGGATAGAGGTAGAGAGAGGAGGGATACAGGTAGAGAGAGGAGGGATACAGGTAGAGAGAGGAAGGATACAGGTAGAGAGGAGGGATACAGGTAGAGAGAGGGAGGGATACAGGTAGAGAGAGGGGGGGATACAGGTAGAGAGAGGAGGGACAGAGGTAGAGTGAGGGGGGATAGAGGTAGAGAGAGGAGGGATAGAGGTAGAGAGAGGAGGGATAGAGGTAGAGAGAGGAGGGATAGAGGTAGAGAGAGGAGGGATACAGGAAGAGAGAGGGAGGGATAGAGGTAGAGAGAGGAGGGATAGAGGTAGAGTGAGGGGGGATAGAGGTAGAGAGAGGAGGGATAGAGGTAGAGTGAGGGGGGGTACAGGTAGAGAGATGAGGGATACAGGAAGAGAGAGGGAGGGATAGAGGTAGAGAGAGGAGGGATAGAGGTAGAGTGAGGGGGATAGAGGTAGAGAGAGGAGGGATAGAGGTAGAGAGAGGAGGGATAGAGGTAGAGAGAGGAGGGATAGAGGTAGAGAGAGGAGGGATACAGGTAGAGAGAGGAAGGATACAGGTAGAGAGGAGGGATACAGGTAGAGAGAGGGAGGGATACAGGTAGAGAGAGGGGGGGATACAGGTAGAGAGAGGAGGGATACAGGTAGAGAGAGGAAGAGATACAGGTAGAGAGAGGAGGGGTACAGGTAGAGAGGAGGGATAGAGGTAGAGAGAGGGAGGGATACAGGTAGAGAGAGGGAGTGATACAGGTAGAAAGAGGGAGGGATAGAGGTAGAGAGAGGGAGGGATACAGGTAGAAAGAGGGAGGGATACAGGTAGAGAGAGGAGGGATACAGGTTGAGAGAGGAGGGATACAGGTAGAGAGAGGGAAGGATACAGGTAGAGAGAGGGAGGGATACAGGTAGAGAGAGGGAGGGATACAGGTAGAGGGAGGGAGGGATACAGGTAGAGGGAGGGAGGGATACAGGTAGAGAGAGGGAGGGATACAGGTAGAGAGAGGGAGGGATACAGGTAGAGAGATGAGGGATACAGGTAGAGAGAGGAGGGATACAGGTAGAGATAGTGAGAGATACAGATATAGAGAGGAGGGATACAGGTATAGAGAGGAGGGATACAGATAGAGAGAGGGAGGGATACAGGTAGAGAGAGGGAGGGATACAGGTAGAGAGAGGAGAGATACAGATAGAGAGAGGAGGGATACAGGTAGAGAGAGGAGGGATACAGGTAGAGAGAGGGAGGGATACAGGTAGAGAGAGGGAGGGATAAAGGTAGAGAGAGGAGGGAAACAGGTAAAGAGAGGGAGAGATACAGGTAGAGAGAGGGAGGGATACAGGTAGAGAGAGGAGGGATACAGGTAGAGAGAGGAGGGATACAGGTAGAGAGAGGAGGGATACAGATAGAGAGAGGAGGGATACAGGTAGAGAGAGGGAGGGATAGAGGTAGAGAGAGGAGGGATAGAGGTAGAGTGAGGGGGGATACAGGTAGAGAGATGAGGGATACAGGAAGAGAGAGGGAGGGATAGAGGTAGAGAGAGGAGGGGTAGAGGTAGAGAGAGGAGGGATACAGGTAGAGAGAGGGAGGGATAGAGGTAGAGAGAGGAGGGATAGAGGTATAGTGAGGGGGGATACAGGTTGAGAGATGAGGGATACAGGAAGAGAGAGGGAGGGATAGAGGTAGAGATAGGAGGGGTAGAGGTAGAGAGAGGAGGGATAGAGGTAGAGATAGGAGGGATAGAGGTTGAGAGAGGAGGGATAGAGGTATAGAGAGAGGGATGGATAGAGGTAGAGAGAGAGAGGGATGGATAGACGTAGAGAGAGGAGGGATACAGGTAGAGAGGGGGAGAGATACAGGTAGAGAGGGGAGGGATACAGGTAGAGAGAGGGAAGGATACAGGTAGAGAGAGGAAGAGATACAGGTAGAGAGAGGAGGGGTACAGGTAGAGAGGAGGGATACAGGTAGAGAGAGGGAGGGATACAGGTAGAGAGAGGGAGGGATACAGGTAGAAAGAGGGAGGGATAGAGGTAGAGAGAGGGAGGGATACAGGTAGAAAGAGGGAGGGATACAGGTAGAGAGAGGAGGGATACATGTAGAGAGAGGAGGGATACAGGTAGAGAGAGGAGGGATACATGTAGAGAGAGGAGGGATACAGGTTGAGAGAGGAGGGATACAGGTAGAGAGAGGGAAGGATACAGGTAGAGAGAGGAAGAGATACAGGTAGAGAGAGGAGGGGTACAGGTAGAGAGGAGGGATACAGGTAGAGAGAGGGAGGGATACAGGTAGAGAGAGGGAGGGATACAGGTAGAAAGAGGGAGGGATAGAGGTAGAGAGAGGGAGGGATACAGGTAGAAAGAGGGAGGGATACAGGTAGAGAGAGGAGGGATACATGTAGAGAGAGGAGGGATACAGGTTGAGAGAGGAGGGATACAGGTAGAGAGAGGGAAGGATACAGGTAGAGAGACGGAGGGATACAGGTAGAGAGAGGGAGGGATACAGGTAGAGGGAGGGAGGGATACAGGTAGAGAGAGGGAGGGATACAGGTAGAGAGAGGGAGGGATACAGGTAGAGAGATGAGGGATACAGGTAGAGAGAGGAGGGATACAGGTAGAGATAGTGAGAGATACAGATATAGAGAGGAGGGATACAGGTAGAGAGAGGAGGGATACAGATAGAGAGAGGGAGGGATACAGGTAGAGAGATGGAGGGATACAGGTAGAGAGAGGGAGGGATAAAGGTAGAGAGAGGAGGGATACAGGTAAAGAGAGGGAGAGATACAGGTAGAGAGAGGGAGGGATACAGGTAGAGAGAGGAGGGATACAGGTAGAGAGAGGAGGGATACAGGTAGAGAGAGGAGGGATACAGATAGAGAGAGGAGGGATACAGGTAGAGAGAGGGAGGGATAGAGGTAGAGAGAGGGAGGGATACAGGTAGAAAGAGGGAGGGATAGAGGTAGAGAGAGGGAGGGATAGAGGTAGAGAGAGGGAGGGATACAGGTAGAAAGAGGGAGGGATACAGGTAGAGAGAGGAGGGATACATGTAGAGAGAGGAGGGATACAGGTTGAGAGAGGAGGGATACAGGTAGAGAGAGGGAAGGATACAGGTAGAGAGACGGAGGGATACAGGTAGAGAGAGGGAGGGATACAGGTAGAGGGAGGGAGGGATACAGGTAGAGAGAGGGAGGGATACAGGTAGAGAGAGGGAGGGATACAGGTAGAGAGATGAGGGATACAGGTAGAGAGAGGAGGGATACAGGTAGAGATAGTGAGAGATACAGATATAGAGAGGAGGGATACAGGTAGAGAGAGGAGGGATACAGATAGAGAGAGGGAGGGATACAGGTAGAGAGATGGAGGGATACAGGTAGAGAGAGGAGAGATACAGATAGAGAGAGGAGGGATACAGGTAGAGAGAGGAGGGATACAGGTAGAGAGAGGGAGTGATACAGGTAGAGAGAGGGAGGGATAAAGGTAGAGAGAGGAGGGATACAGGTAAAGAGAGGGAGAGATACAGGTAGCGAGAGGGAGGGATACAGGTAGAGAGAGGAGGGATACAGGTAGAGAGAGGAGGGATACAGGTAGAGAGAGGGAGGGATAGAGGTAGAGAGAGGAGGGATAGAGGTAGAGTGAGGGGGGATACAGGTAGAGAGATGAGGGATACAGGAAGAGAGAGTGAGGGATAGAGGTAGAGAGAGGAGGGGTAGAGGTAGAGAGAGGAGGGATACAGGTAGAGAGAGGGAGGGATAGAGGTAGAGAGAGGAGGGATAGAGGTATAGTGAGGGGTGATACAGGTAGAGAGATGAGGGATACAGGAAGAGAGAGGGAGGGATAGAGGTAGAGAGAGGAGGGGTAGAGGTAGAGAGAGGAGGGATAGAGGTAGAGAGAGGAGGGATAGAGGTTGAGAGAGGAGGGATAGAGGTATAGAGAGAGGGATGGTTAGAGGTAGAGAGAGAGAGGGATGGATAGACGTAGAGAGAGGAGGGATACAGGTAGAGAGAGGGAGAGATACAGGTAGAGAGGGAGGGATACAGGTAGAGAGAGGGAGAGATACAGGTAGAGAGAGGAGGGATACCGGTAAAGTGAGGGAGAGATACAGGTAGAGAGAGGGAGGGATACAGGTAGAGAGAGGAGGGATACAGGTAGAGAGAGGAGGGATACAGGTAGAGAGAGGAGGGATACAGATAGAGAGAGGAGGGATACAGGTAGAGAGAGGGAGGGATAGAGGTAGAGAGAGGAGGGATAGAGGTAGAGTGAGGTGGGATACAGGTAGAGAGATGAGGGATACAGGAAGAGAGAGGGAGGGATAGAGGTAGAGAGAGGAGGGGTAGAGGTAGAGAGAGAGGGATGTATAGCGGTAGAGAGAGAGAGGGATGGATAGACGTAGAGAGAGGAGGGATACAGGTAGCGAGAGGGAGAGATACAGGTAGAGAGGGAGGGATACAGGTAGAGAGAGGGAGAGATACAGGTAGAGAGAGGGGGGATACAGGTAGAGAGAGGGAGAGATACAGGTAGAGAGGGAGGGATACAGGTAGAGAGGGAGGGATACAGGTAGAGAGAGGGATAGATACAGGTAGAGAGAGGAGAGATACAGATAGAGAGAGGGAGGGATACAGGTAGAGAGGGAGGGATACAAGTAGAGAGAGGAGGGATACAGGTAGAGAGAGGAGGGATACAGATAGAGAGAGGGAGGGATACAGGTAGAGAAAGTGAGAGATACAGGTAGAAAATAGGAGGGATACAGATAGAGAGGGGGGATACAGGTAGAGAGAGGGAGAGATACACGTAGAGAGAGGGAGAGATAAAGGTAGAGAGAGGGAGAGATACAGGTAGAGAGAGGAGGGATACAGGTAGAGAGAGGGAGAGATACAGGTAGAGAGAGGGAGAGATACAGGTAGAGAGAGGAGGGATACAGGTAGAGAGAGGAGGGATACAGGTAGAGAGGGAGGGATACAGGTAGAGAGAGGGAGAGATACATGTAGAGAGAGGAGGGATACAGGTAGAGAGAAGAGGGATACAGGTAGAGAGGGAGAGATACAGGTAGAGAGAGGAGGGATACATGTAGAGAGAGGAGGGATACAGGTAGAGAGAGGGAGAGATACAGGTAGAGAGAGGAGGGATACATGTAGAGAGGAGGGATACAGGAAGAGAGAGGAGGGATACAGGTAGAGAGAGGGAGGATACAGGTAGAGAGAGGAGGGATACAGGTAGAGAGAGGAGAGATACATGTAGAGACAGAGTAGAGAGAGAGAGTGGGGGGAACAGTAGAAAGAGAGGGAAAGAGAATAAGTCATTGAGATGAGCGGAATGAGAGGCGACCCCTGTCTGGTAGAGGAGACAGCAGGAGAAGGAACGAGGGAAGGAGCAAGTCAAGCAGGCAGGGTGAATAATTATCTTTCCAGCCCCTGGCTGATGAGATAAACATCTGTGGCGTCTGTTTTTCTTTCAATACGTTTTCTTCTTTCGTGTTCCCTCCATACTCCCCAACGCACGTCTACAGAGTTTCATATCCCTCAAAAGTTCATAGAAGTATATATATATATATGCCTTCCTCCTCCCATTCCAACTGTACTTCACAGGAGCTACAGTAAGGGAAGCAATGCAGAGCAAGCTCAGCACAATAGGCAACATTGTGATAGAGGAAAACCACATTGGTTTTGTGTGTGTATGTATTTGTGTGTGTGTTTGCTTGTGTAAAACCACTAAAATATTTGGGTCCCTCATGATTTCTGTGTGTGTGTGTGTGTGTGTGTGTGCGTTGACGTTTTTGTCCGTGGACTTGTGTGCGTGTGTGTGACTGCAGACTGGTCTCTTTGAACGTACTGAACGTGTTGGAGATGTATAGACGACATATACACGCACGCACACACTCGTTAACTCAACATTGCCCTCTCATTGATGACCCTGCCCAGCGGTGTGGGAACATGTGTTTATGTGGTCAGCAGGGATCGTGTGTGAGAGAGAGACAGAGCCTCCCAACCCCCTGTGACTGTTGGTGGTCAACATTGATTGTAAAAGGTCCCCGTTTGCTCCAGGGTTGTTGGAATGACCTCTGACTGAGTTAAATATAATAAATAATTAGACATTTAGTAATTAGCCGCTAAAGAGGGACATATCATTGACTTGTAAACCTGTTCCGGCTGCTGCTGTGCTGGTTGTTCATCTGTAGTAGAGAACCTTGCTTCCTTCTCTTCGAGATGAGTTTTTATTTGTGGTCATTCAACACAGGACACTATGCAAAGCACAAATGAGCCTTAGGTTTGCCAATGGTTTGCCTATGGTTTGCCAAATGTTTTCCAAGACGTTTGAGTGGAGACTGAAGTCCATCGCCACACTTTTGTTGACACGTCGTCTGGAAATAGCCTAATTTTAGGCAGAGGCAAATGTGACTGTTGTAAATGATTTGCTGTGCATGTTTTTATAGTTTGGCAGCATTGTGTGTTACTATAAATGAATGGAGTCGTAGAAGTGGCATCGAGGTTTCAAGGAGATTGTGTCATCGACTATTCTCCCTCTGGCTTCTTCCCTCATGTAACTAAGGGAAAATATACCTAGCTGGTTGTCGGGATGTTTGGAACATGTTCCTCTCTATGTGAGTTACGGTAAAAGGAGGAACTAAAGATGAAGGGGTTACATTTGGAATTGGGAGCTGGGGCGTCCTTGGAGGGGTCAGGGTTGAACACAAGGTTTAGAGTTAGTACTTTTATCCTACTTTCTATCCTACTCCACATTGGACCCGTAAGGTGCAGGAGCCCTTCTTAGGGTAGCGCCGGCCCAAATGAACCACAGTCCCCTCATCTAGTCCCTCTTTACTATTTTCTGACCTCTCTCTCCTATCTCCCTTAACCTCTGATTCAAAAAGAATGGAATCCAGCCATTCTATCCCCCGTTTCTCTTCCTCTCTATGTCTCTCTCCCTTCCTCTCTCTTCACGTCCTCTGTGTTCAATAAAGGACAGGGATTCAGACCGGTCCCAAACCTAAGCCCTCTCGATGGTTCACAACTCTCATCTCATGTTCACTCATCACACTGCAGGAGAGAGTAGGAAAAGGTTTTGCCCACATTCAAAGTTTTCGTTCAACGCAAGCAGCCTCTGAGATCATAGTCCAAGCAATGTAGACTCTATTTTATTGAGAATGGAAGAAAGAGAATGAAGGAGGAGAAATGGAGGGAGGTAGGGAGGGGAAAGAAAGAGTATTTAGAAAATTGCCGTTGGCCCCCGCCCAAGGCCCAGTCGCTGCGGTAATGAGGGGTTAGGCCCCCGCCCAAGGACATGTCGCTGCGGTAATGAGGGGTTAGGCCCCCGCCCAAGGACCAGTCGCTGCGGTAATGAGGGGTTAGGCCCCCGCCCAAGGCCCAGTCGCTGCGGTAATGAGGGGTTAGGCCCCCGCCCAAGGCCCAGTCGCTGCGGTAATGAGGGGTTAGGCCCCCGCCCAAGGCCCAGTCGCTGCGGTAATGAGGGGTTAGGCCCCCGCCCGAGGCCCAGTCGCTGCGATAATGAGGGGTTAGGCCCCCGCCCGAGGCCCAGTCGCTGCGGTAATGAGGGGTTAGGCCCCCGCCCAAGGCCCAGTCGTTGCGGTAATGAGGGGTTAGGCCCCCGCCCAAGGCCCAGTCGCTGCGGTAATGAGGGGTTAGGCCCCCGCCCAAGGCCCAGTCGCTGCGGTAATGAGGGGTTAGGCCCCCGCCCGAGGCCCAGTCGCAGCGGTAATGAGGGGTTAGGCCCCCGCCCGAGGCCCAGTCGCTGCGGTAATGAGGGGTTAGGAGCAACGCTATTGCTCCCAGATGCTGTGCTGGTTTTCTCCAGGCTTTGATGCAAATCCAAGTCACCAGCACTTTTCAATCTGTCTCCCCACACACACACGCACGCACACACACACACACACACACACACACACACACACACACACACACACACACACACACACACACACACACACACACACACACACACACACACACGTGTGCACTGACGCACACGCATGGACATGCACACACACAAGCGCACGTACACACGTACACACACACACACACAGGCTAATGTGCTTTATACACGCACACACACAACTCTTAAAGGAACAACCCTTCTAACCTTATGTACCTGAAAAGCCACACTCTCTTGAACCAGATGCAACCTTCTCACTCCCACAACAATTCCCAAAGACCAGCTGTATGTGTGTTCGACCCGTGTGTGTGTGTGTGTGTGTGTGTGTGTGTGTGTGTGTGTGTGTGTGTGTGTGTGTGTGTGTGTGTGTGTGTGTGTGTGTGTGTGTGTATATTTGTATTTGCAAATATATATATACACTACCGTTCAAAAGTTTGGGGTCACTTAGAAATGTCCTTGTTTTTGAAAGAAAAGCACATTTTTTGTCCATTAAAATAACACCAAATTGATCAGAAATACATTATAGATATTGTTATTGTTGTAAATGACTATTGTATTTGGAAACGGCAGATTTTTTTAATGGAATATCTATAAAGCCATACAGAGGCCCATTATCAGCAACCATCAGTCCTGTGTTCCAATGGCACGTTGTGTTAGCTAATCTAAGTTGATCACTGGCAGCTTCATTAAATAGTACCTGGAAAACACCAGTCTCAATGTCAACAGTGAAGAGGCGACTCCGGGATGCTGGGCTTCTAGGCAGAGTTCCTCTGTCCAGTGTCTGTGTTCTTTTGCCCATCTTAATCTTTTATTTTTATTGGCCAGTCTGAGATATGGCTTTTTCTTTGCAACTCTGCCGAGAAGGCCAGCCTCCCGGAGTCGTCTCCTCACTGTTGACGTTGAGACGGGTGTTTTGCGGGTACTATTTAATGAAGTTGCCAGTTGAGGACTTGTGAGGCGTCTGTTTCTCAAACTAGACACTCTAATGCACTTGTCCTCTTGCTTAGTTGTGCACCGGGGCCTCCCACTCCTCTTTCTATTCTGGTTAGGGCCAGTTTGCACTGTTCTGTGAAGGGAGTAGTACAGAGTGTTGTACGAGATATATATATATATATATATATATATATATATATATATATATATATATATATATATATATATATATAGCATATTGTATGAATGTGTTGAATGCTGTGTGTATGTGTGCTGAAATACAAATGTGTTAGCAAGTGTGTGTGTGTGTCTTGGAGGGAGCATTTGTGTGGGGCCCTTGTTTGGATTACCCAAGCAGGGGTTGGAGTGGGACGTGAAGTGTGTTTATGAATCCAACGTGAACTTCCTCTGGCTTTATAATTAGGCTGGTATTAGTCACAAGCTAAACAAAACAATGGAAAGTATTTCAACTCCTCACTCTGTGGTTTGTCTGATAGGTTTATACATACCTAGCATCAACACTGACCGGAGTGAGGTTTAAGTAAAGGGCTGGGTGTGTTGGTGTCTTAAATGTTTAGGTGTGTTACACGTTCTCACACACTCGCTGAGCTGAATATTTTCCAGAAGAGAGTTTATCTGTATCTGCTCAGATGTGTGGTCTGTCATAGAGTAGTGTGTGTGTGTGGTGTGTTTGTCTGACCTTTAGTGTGTCCCATGCTGCCGGGCTGACGTTGCTGGTTTTATAGGAACACATGGAGAATCACTCAGTCTGTCTGCAGTCTCCCTCAGTCTCTACTGGGAGATGGAGGGAGGGGAGGGGGAGGAGAGGGGGAGTTCTAGGTCTGCCCCTACACACACCTCCTGATGACTTCCATACACAATCCGTGTGTGTGTGTGTTATAGCAGTCTGTGAGTGATAAAGTGCACAGTGAACCCTCAGAGTGCAGTGTATTAGTCTGTGTCTATGGGGCCATCCATGGCTTAGTGCCCACTCTATGTCACTCTGGCTCCTCCTCTTCTCCTCACACTCCTCCATCTCTCTGGTCTATCTCTCTTACCCCCCTCCTCTCCAGTTTGTCCCTCTGTTTTACTCTCTTTATTTCTCTCTCTCTCTCTCTCTCTCTCTCTCTCTCTCTCTCTCTCTCTCTCTCTCTCTCTCTCTCCCTCTCTGTCTCTCTCTCTCTCTCTCCCTCTCTCCCTCTGTCTCTCTGTCTGTCTCTCTCTCTCTCTCTCTCTCTTCATACCTCCTTCCCTCTCCTCACTTTTCCCTTGTTTTGTTTTTTTGTTGCGCTGGCCAGGGGAAAGGAAAATGTGTGAGTCAGTGAAAGGCCGCTCCCTCCCTGGGATGAGAGAGTCGAGGGAGGACTGGGACTTGTTTAGTGTGGTGACGTCACCCTCTGTGTCCCTGGTAACCGCGTGTTTAGTCTCCGGTAGTGGACACCTGGGCACACAAACTTGGCCTGTTAAGTGTCACTCCACAGCGGTGTGTATGTGCGTGTGTGTGTGTCCGTCCTTAGGGGGCTCTGACCGTTTGACTGTGCAGGTCTGAACCCTTTTGATGAGGGGAGGTTGGTTATGGTGTATGTACAGGGAATGGGCTGGGCAGAGCTAGGAAGGGAAGGGCTGTGGTTGGACACATGTTTCTAAAGTTGAAGAGAAACTGTGCTTTACCGTAGTCATAGGGGAGTTTGTGCGTTTTGGGGTAGAGCATAGAAAAGAGTAACTATGTGGAGACTGACTCACGTGTTGTCATGTTCTACACCAAACAAAAATATAAACGCAAAATGTAAAGTGAGCTGAAATAATATTCCCAGAAATGTTCCATACGCACACCAAAAATTATTTCTCTCAAATTCTGTGCACAAATTTGTTTACATCCCTGTTAGTGAGCATTTCTCCTTTGCCAAGATAATCCATCCACCTGACAGGTGTGGCATATCAAGAAGCTGATTAAATGATCATTACTGGGCTGCCACTAAAATGTGCAGTTTTATCACATCACACAATGCCACAGATGTCTGTGGGCAAATGCTCACCTTCGATGGCCACTGGCACACTGGAGAAGTGTGCTCTTCACAGATTAATACTGGTGTCTGTACCGGGCAGATGGCAGACAGCGTGCATGGCGTTGTGTGGGCGAGCGATTTGTTGATGTCAACATTGTGAACAGAGTGGCGGTGGGGTTATGGTGTGGGCAGGCATAAGCTGCGGACAACGAACACAATTGCACTTTATCATTGGCAATTTGAATGCACAGAGATATTGTGATGAGATCCTGAGGCCCATTGTTGTACCATTCATCCGTCACCATCACCTCATGTTTCAGTATGATAATGCACATCCCCATATCGCAAGGATCTGTACACAATTCCTGGAAGCTGAAAATGTCCCAGTTCTTCCATGACCTGCATACTCACCAGACATGTCACCCATTGAGCATGTTTGGGATGCTCTGGATCAACGTGTAAGACAGCGTGTTCCAGTTCCCACCAATATCCAGCGACTTCGCACAGCCATTGAAGAGGAGTGGGACAACATTCCACAGGCCACAACCAACAGCCTGGTCAACTCTATGTGAACGAGATGTCGTGCAGCTTGAGGCAAATCCTGGTCACCAGATACTGACTGGTTTTCTGATCCACACCCCTACCTTTTTTACCTTAAGTTGTCTGTGACCAATAAATGCATCTGTATTCCCAGGCATGTTAAATCCATACATTAGGGCCTAATGAAATAATTTCAATCGACTGATTGCCTTATATGAACTGTAACTCAGTAAAATCTAGTTCAGTTCAACATTGCTGTTTTCTGGCTATGTTGTACAGTTAACTCTGGTATACACACACACACACACACACATTCAAAATCCACATTTTCCTAAACCCTTAACCGAACCCTAATCTTAACCCCAAACCCTAATTGTAACCCGAACCCTACACTTAACCCCTAAGCCTAAAATAACTTTTTATGCTGGTCCCCACAAGGACATTTGGTCCCCACAAGGATAGTAAAACCAAAAACACACACACACACACACACACACACACACACACACACACACACACACACACACACACACACACACACACACACACACACACACACACACACACACACACACACACACACACACACACACACACACACAAACACAAACACTGGTTGGAATGGCTCCTTTTAGTAACAGTGGGTTGTGAAGCTCAGTGGCGTGTGACCACAGGGTGTGTGATACTTTGCCCATATGCCCAGGTCTGGTTCTTAACCCTGGATTCACTTCTGTGGTTCACATCCCCAGATTCTGGGTCTCTTTCGAATGGCTTTCTGAGCTTTGGGCTATCTCTCTCTCTCTCTCTCTCTCTCTCTCTCTCTCTCTCTCTCTCTCTCTCTCTCTCTCTCTCTCTCTCTCTCTCTCTCACTCTCTCTCTCTCTCCCTCGTGTAGTCAAGGAAAGTCTAGCTCCTCTCTCGCCCTGCCTCCTTTCTGCTGTGGTGAAGGCTGTGTGCTGTACGGCTCGCCTGCCCCCCTCTCTCTTCTGTGATACTTACAGTTACACTGCTTTAATCACAACCAGGCACTTTGCTGGGCCTCTTTTCCACCCCTCCCTCTCTCCCTCTGTATATGTATCCCTCTCCTTCTTTCTCTGTCATTCATTTAATCAGCCTCTCTCGCTCTTTGCCTGTCTTTCTTTATTTCTGTCTGACAGTCTTTCTGACTCTCTCTCTCTCTCTCTCTTTCTCTCTCTCTCTCTCTCTCTCTGTCTCTCAATTCAATTCAATTCAATTCAAGGGCTTTATTGGCATGGGAAACGTGTGTTAACATTGCCAAAGCAAGTGAGGTAGACAACATACAAAGTGAATATATAAAGTGAAAAACAACAAAAATTAAAAATTATCTCTCTCTCTCTCTCTCTCTCTCTGTCTCTCTGTCTCTCTCTGTCTCTCTCTCTCTCTCTCTCTGTCTCTCTCTGTCTCTCTCTCTCTCTCTCTCTCTCTCTCTGTCTTTTTGGGTTTATGCTGTACTTTCTCTAACCTGTGTATTGTTGACTCTGCCCCCTGCAGGAGAAAGAGAAGAAGTACATGCTCCAGGTGGACAACCTGAGGCTGAGGGATGTGGAGAAGAGCTTCATGTCGAGCAAGCAGATCTTCGCCCTGTTCAACACTGAGCAAAGGTCAGTTCTTAGGTGGACATTTCAATCATAAATTATAGTTTGTCAAATCTTTTCAGACCTCAAAAAGTAAAGTAATATAGCTGAATCTACACAAAACAGCTCTCCACACACACTGATCACACACATTCACTGTTCCATAAAGGCAAGCACCCACACAAGCACACAGGCATGCAAACTCCTTACCATGTAGGGTTGCTCAGTACTGTGACATGTCCCACTCACTCCCACAAGAATGTACAGGTAACTGCCAAAATAATGGAAACCCTTGAGTAAGTGAGGTAAATGAGGTTTGAAAGCAGGTGCTTTCAAACAGGTGTGGTTCCTGAGTTAGTTAAGCAATTAACATCCCATCATGCTTAGGGTCATGTATAAAAATGCTGGGCAGGCCATTATTTTGGCTACCATGGCTATGCCCCCATAGGATGACAACGCCCCCATCAACAGGGCACGAGTGGTCACTGAATGGTTTGATGAGCATGAAAACAATGTAAACCACATTAAACACTCATGGGAGATTCTAAAGCGGTGCCTGAGACAGCGTTTTCCACCACCATCAACAAAACACCCAATTATAGAATTTCCTGTGGAAGAATGGTGTTCCGTCTCTCCAATAGAGTTCCAGACACGTGTCGAATCTATGGCGAGGTGGCCTAACACCCTATGAAGACACTTTTAGTCGTTCAGTTTTTGTCATTCTTTTGTTTTTTTTGTCTTGTTTGTTTTGTTTATTTATTCACACACACACACACACACACACACACACACACACACACACACACACACACACACACACACACCACACACACTCAGACTTTCCCCTTTGTGTCCACAGGAATGTGTATAAGGACTACCGTCAGCTGGAGTTGGCCTGCGAGACTCAGGACGACATAGATGGGTGGAAGGCCTCCTTCCTTAGAGCCGGGGTGTATCCTGAACGCGTCACGGTACCACACACACACACAAACCTGTACATTTCCGTCAGTAACTATGCCGGTCCAAAACATACAGTTTTGCTGATTGTGATGGTGGTTTGCTCTCACAGTACTAGTGGCGCCAGTCATCTAACGTCTAACACCATCTCTCTTTCAATCTCTCTCTTTCCCTCTCTCTCTTTCTCTCCCTCCGTCATTCTTTTCCTCAATATGTCCTTCATTGCTGTTGGACCCTATAGGAAAAGGAGGGCAAGGTATGTGCTTTGTGTCGTGATGTCTATTCCAACTCTCCACCTATGCTCAAGCTAGCGTTGGCAATTGAATTTGATACTGAACTCTGATTGGCCCTAAAGATTTATACAGGCACAGTCTCCTTTTTTGTCTCGCCTCATTGGTGCTGTTTCTAATCAACCGCCCAGTCATTCATCATTCGCACCAAACCAGGAAGTTCAAATGTCGCTCTCATCAGGGTTCTGCCATAGCTGTATTATACAACCATCTGATTGGAATAGGCTAAGCAAATAAAGGAATTATCATTGGGGCGTGAGCCAAGAGAAAGTGGTTCAGAAGGAGACACGTTGTCTCCAATGGCTCTCGGCTGACAGCAGCTGCATGGTGAGCTAGCACCAGTAGTGTGTGTGTGTTGGCTCAGTTTGTGGTTGTTTCTCTTTAGCGCCAGTTTAGGACTATATAGTAGATGTAATTAATGATGTGTGATATTGAGGATTATTTCAATACGTTGTGTGATTAGAGCGATCACTTGTCTCCATTGTTCTCTTTCTCAACTCTCATTCACATATTTCTCTCTTTCTCCTTCTCCCTCTCCCCATCCCTCTCTTTTTGCCTCTCTCTCCTTCCCTCTATCCCTGTCCCTCTACCTGTCCTCTCTACCCCTCTTCTCATCCTCCAACCCCCCTCCCTGGCCTTGTCCTCCAGCAGAGTGAAAGTGGAGACGGAGAGAACGGCTCAGATAACTTCATGCACTCCATAGACCCCCAGCTGGAGAGGCAGGTGGAGACCATCCGCAACCTGGTGGACTCCTACATGGCCATTGTCAACAAGACCATCAGGGACCTCATGCCCAAGACCATCATGTACCTCATGATCAACAACGTGAGTCCCCATTGGTCGCTTTCGCTTGTGGTGTCGTAATCTTCTGTAGGGCCAGCGGATTCTCATCCTTGTCTTTGAATCTGTGTCTGGTTGGTTTAGACTTTGGAAACCAGCTGGCCTGTGAAATCTCTAACCAATCAGTGACAAGAACGGGTCAATTAAGTGCAAGGGAGGAAGAAAAACCTCTCATCTCCACAGCCACTTTTTCCTAGGTTATTGTTGTAAAGAAAAACGTACATCTCCAACTCCCCCCATTCCTCACCTTTACTCTCCCTCTCTCTTCCCCCTCCTCCACACAGACCAAGGAGTTCATCAACGCGGAGCTGCTGGCCAACCTGTACCACTCTGGGGACCAGAACAGCCTGATGGAGGAGTCCCAGGAGCAGGCCCATCACCGCGACGAGATGCTCCGCATGTACCATGCCCTGAGGGAGGCCCTAAACATCATCGGAGACATCAGCACTACCACTGTCACCACCGCCATGCCGCCGCCTGTAGACGACTCCTGGCTGAGGCCGGGGGGAAACAACTCTGGGGGCAGGTACGAATGGAGGGAGAGAGGGAGGAAACGAGAGGAAGGGAATGAGGGACAATTATATGGGTGAAGGTATGGATGGATGTGGGAAGGAAGAGGAAGGAGGGGATGGAAGGAGGACAACAGTTCTGAGTAAAAGGTATGGATGGAAGGAGGACAACAGCTCTGAGTAAAAGGTATGGATGGAAGGAAAGGGGTATAATAAGGGAATAGAAGAGAGTGGGGAGTAAAGGATGAGGGGAGTAGGACTCATGTTGTGGCCTCCCCTGCTGGTGTGAAAGAGAACTGCCTGCCGAAGCACTCAGCCTCTCTCTCTCTCCCCCTCCCCCCTCAGGTCCCCAGCCAGCAGTCCCACTCCGAACAGAAGGGCTCCCCCAGGTCCCCCTGGTCGCCCTGTCTCCCGTGGCTCAGCCCCTGGCCTCCCTCCTGGCCCCCCTGTCCCCTCTCGCCCAGGGGCCTCCCCGGACCCTTTCGGTGGGCCCCCCCCATCAGTCCCCTCCCGGCCTAACCGCGCACCCCCCGGTGTGCCCAGGTGAGTGAAACCAAACCCAAACGTTACATCTCAACACAAAAAGTCCCCAAGCCTATCAACGTGTGACACTACACTAGGTCCTACAGGGAGACAGACAAGCCAATGAGGTTGCGTAAGTGATATACTATGAGAGTGGTGATGATGATGGTGATGATGATGAAATCACATCTAAACTGAAGTGTCAATGCTCTCTGTTGCTAAGGGGGATGTGAAGACGCCAGGAGGATGGATGGAGGTAAATGAGAGGGGAGAGATCTTGGTGTGATAGAGGACAGAGCCAGATAGACAGAGAACGTCGGGTTCTGAGGGTGCTGAAAGCTAGAGAACAGATGGGAGGCAGAGGTAGGATGGATGAGAGACATGTCATAGATGGACCCTTCCAGAAGCCCAGCTCCTGTAGTAAAACACACACACCTCACACATCTTTGACTTAGGTTGTTGTACTGATTTACATTGCTAACTGCCAAGAAGGTTTCAGGCGCTACTGACATCCATTTCCTACACACTACTAGAACCTCCCAGGAACTAACGGCTTTAATTCCATTTACTATTATTGGTACAGCTGTGCCTTGACTTAAGGCCACATGATCTTATCATTCCCCTAGCCCTCACCAGTAGCCCCTTACTAGTAGTCTAGTGGCCTCCTCTGTGGTTGAGTCCTTTGCTAGAATATAGTTTTGTACTAGAGAACTATCCTATATCCCCCTCTCCCAACCTTTGTCTTTATAGTTTAGGAATGGTGTCTCTTATCTATCCTATCTCCATGTTGGAATAAACAGAGAGAGAAAGAGAGGGCAGGATGAGAGCGAGAATGAGAGCGAGCGTTTTAAATTTTCGTTCTCTGTTAAACTGCCTCCGCACTGCTAACGTTTGCCTTGTGCTTGCCTGTGGTTGTGAGCTAATGGACACTGTACTGATCTGATGTGAACTCACGGTCAGGGCAGCAGCTTGCCTTACTTCGGGAGACACACACATTGCCTGACACTGCTCTTGCTCACACACACCTTCAAACGTCTAAATAACCCTCAAACAAGGGCTCTAAAGCAGCCGTGGTAAAACCAATCACCCCAGATTACTTTCAAATAATGCTCCAAATCTGATTGGTCCATGGGGAGAGCAGAGCCTTGTCATGTGACGTGGGTCTCTCCTGCACTGTAACCTGTATGTGTTTGTTTGCATTCCTCTTCCTGTCCATCTCCTTCACTACACCTCTATCCCACCGTTGACTATGGTTCCTCTTTCAGAATCACTATCAGTGACCAATGAGGACTAACGCTTCTGGTACGTTTGGTACTAATCACTGTCATCATCTTCATCCTCCTCTTCCTCATGCTGCTTTCTCTTAGATACCGTCACCTCACTGCATGCCCATCACGCTCTCCCTAATGCCTCTTTTGACATTGCATGGACAAACACACACAAGCACACACACAGATAGTTTGTGTCACTGTGTGAGCCTTGTTGGTTTTGTTATTGTCTGCTGAAGTCAAGTTTCTTTTTCTAGTTTGGGAGAGGTTTGTGTCGATGAAAAAAGTCAGAGGATACCTCTAGATACGCACATGCATACACGCACTCAGACACACACACACTCACACATACACACACACACATGCATATACACACACGTGCACGCACACACCTGACCGGAGCTGCTCGTTAGGGGTCAGAAGTCAAAGGCCATGGGTTTGTGTCAGTGTGGGCTCATGACATCTCACCCCGTCCCCAGTCCTGTCTCTGATTGTTTGGTGGCGTGACACATTGCTGTGCTATATTTATCCTGTCTAAATGTCAACATAGTATTCAATAGAGCTTAGGGATGCTGTCAGAGAAAGCCTATACTGTGGGTGGTAATAATGATTTGTAAAGGGTATGTTATGTCTAGTCTAACGTCTATCCAACTAGCTATTCTGGCGGTCATCATTTACCCTGCCTCCTATAGTTGAAATCTATTTTTTTTAGCATTTATGCTAACTAGCCCCTCTTTTGATAGTGAAGTAAAGATAGCATAGACTTGATGATCATGGCAGAACTACTATGGAGATTATACACGTGTTATGTAGCCTTTGTAGCAGCTACCACACAGCTCAAGGGGTGAAATGCAACCCTCTGTTGCTCACGTTTTGCATGCTGATTGGGTTGAGAGAGGAGAATATTATGGATGATAATATAGTGGAGCTATACTGCCCTCTTCTGGGCACCAAAACAACTGCCTGTCACCAATGGACACTATGTACACTGAACAAAAATATAAACGCAAAGTGCAACAATTTCAAATAGTTACAATTCATATAAGGAAATCAGTCTATTGAAATAATTTCATTAGGCCATAAATGTATTTCACATGACTGGGAATACAGATGCATCTTTTGGTTACAGATAACTTAAGGTAAAAAAGGTAGGGGTGTGGATCAGAAAACCAGTCAGTATCTGGTAACCAGGATTTTCCTCATGCTGCACGACATCTCATTCACATAGAGTTGACCAGGCTGTTGATTGTGGCCTGTGGAATGTTGTCCCACTCCTCTTCAATGGCTGTGCGAAGTCGCTTGATATTGGTGGGAACTGGAACACGCTGTCTTACACGTTGATCCAGAGCATCCCAAACATGCTCAAGGGGTGACATGTCTGGTGAGTATGCAGGTCATGGAAGAACTGGGACATTTTCAGCTTCCAGGAATTGTGTACAGATCCTTGTGATATGGGGCCGTGCATTATCATGCGGAAACATGAGGTGATGGTGGCGGATGAATGGCACAACAATGGGCTTCAGGATCTCGTCACAGCACCTATGTTCATTCAAATTGCCATCTATAAAATCAAATTGTGTTCGCTTCACCCCACTACCACCATGAGGCACAATGTTGACATCAGCAAACCGTTCGCATACACAACGCCTTACACACTGTCTTCCATCTGCAGTACAGTTAAAACTGGGATTCATCCGTGAAGAGCACACTTCTCCAGCGTGCCAGTGGCCATCGAAGGTGAGCATTTGTTCACTGAAGTCGTTTACGACGCCGAACTGCAATCAGGTCAAGACCCTGGTGAGGAACAAGTACGGAGATGAGCTTCCCTGAGACGGCTTCTGACAGTTAGTGCAGAAATTCTACGGTTGTGCAAAACCACAGTTTCATCAGCTGTCCGGGTGGCTGGACCATACCACAGGTGAAGAAGCCGGATGTGGAGGTCCTGGGCTGGCATGGTTACACGTGGTCTGCGGTTGGAGGCGGCTTATGGTATAGAAATGTATATTTAATTCTCTGGCAACAGCTCCGGTGGACATTCCTGCAGTCAGCATGCCAGTTGCACGTTCCCTCAAAACGTGAGACATCTCTGGCATTGTGTTGTGTGACAAAACTGCACATTTTCGAGTGGCCTTTTGTTGTCCCCAGCACAAGGTGCACCTGTGTAATGATCATGCTGTTTAATCAGATTCTTGATTTGCCACACCTGTCAGGTGGATGGATTATCTTGGCAAGGAGAAATGCTCACTAACAGGGAAGTAAACAAATTTATGCACAACATTTGAGAGAAAAGCTTTTTGTACATCTGGGATCTTTTATTTCAGCTCATGGAACATGGGACCAACACTTTACATGTTGCATTTATATTTTTGTTGAGTCTATATACTGTATGCAGTATATTCCAAGATTCATGAAATCTGCAGGAATTATGTGTTTTAGTGTGTTAGCTGTTATGTCTGACTGTATTCTCCCACATTGTCCCATACAGGTGTGTGTGTGTGTGTGTGTGTGTGTGTGTGTGTGTGTGTGTGTGTGTGTGTGTCTGTGTGTGTGTGTGTGCGCGTAGTAGTATGTTAAGAGTGGCATTGAGTTATACCGCTTGTGCGTAAGGGGGAGACACCCAGCCAGAGTGACAATCCTAACTCATCCCTGTCTTCGCTTATATCTGTGTCCCTCTGTCCCTGTGTTTCTGTCTGTCCGTCTATGTGTGTATCCATGGTCCTCTTGGCAGCCGAAGACCCCCGCCCTCACCAACCCACTAGACTACTGAGCCCCCTTCCCCTCCGACTCACCACCTACCCCACGGCAGAGAGACCAAGGACTGCAGAGCAACCTTCCTTACCTAGACCTGACCCTTCTTTCTCCTCTCCCTTCTCTACTAGATGACACAGTCACGTCACACACACGCACAAACCCACAGACAGACAGACACATTGTATACCCCGAATACAGAGAAATGCATTCACCCTCCACTGTATATTAAGGACCATTGTAGATAAGACTTCGAACACACTCAGACACACACATTTACATGTGTAAGTAGTCACACACTTAAACGGACAGGGCAGTGTATGCGTGGGTGGATTCAGCAAATATGGACGAGAGGGTTAAGGAACGCTATGCTGAAATATTTTTTCTTTCTCACCCTCCCCTTCAGATGGCTATTTCTGGTTGCTGACTTTCTTTCTTCCTCTCATATCTGAATTATATTTGTTTCTCTGATAATTTGGAATATTGATAATGATCTTTTTTGTTCTGGTTGACATGTTATTCTGTGTGTTGAATCTCTCTCGGGAGTAGATGCATTATCCATCTATCTAGGAAAGTGGAGTGGATCAGAAGGGATAACTGCATCTGAACAACAGCTTTCTTTTTGTTGTCTTCTGCTATGATCATCATGATCCATACTGGTCCCTAAAGTCACAGGCTCGGACAAACCTGACATAAATGGGCAAGGGCCCTTTTAGTCGGAAAAACACCCAAAGAGAAAATATACACATTAATGGTACTGACTCATGTGTCACAATGTGGTATCTATCTCTGTGATTTCTATGTATTATTTATGATACACTGATTCATGTGTCCTATTATATCTAACATCACAACAGTGTTTCCTCGCCTCTGAGTTTGGGGACATTTTCTCTCGTTATGTTTCATTCACTTGTTCATCCTTCACTTAATCTGGCTTCATTATGTCCTCTTTCCTATCTGTTTCTACTTGACTCTTTTTATTGAATAGCGGTCCAAGCAAGGGTGGGCCCTCTCACCCGAGAGCCCCCTGCCTCCTTTTGACTCCTAGAAGCCCCCTTTTTTGCCCCTTGGGACCCCCTGACACCCATCTCTTCTCTAACACTCCCCCCTTTCCACCACTCAGCCCCTACATGTGAATCCACACTATCCTTCACACACCAATCAGAGATCTCAGCAGCTCTTCACAACAGCCTCCCTCAAAGTAAGGGTGGAGGGGGAGCAAGAGAGAGGAAATAAATCAACGCGAACCCCGCCCTCTCGGAGTGGCCATCCCATTCCTGTTCATGGGTAGAAAAACAAAATATCTCTTCCTCCTCTTCAGTAGGAGTGAGGGTGAGGAGAACATGTGGAACGTTCTGCATCTGTGTCCATGTCCTACCTTCAGTAGCCACCAGGCCTTGCGTCACTGTGAAGGCCCATTCTTATGTGATGTGATAACCATGATGATGATGTATTGCTGTGTCTGCAATGATACAACGATTGTTCAGGTGTTCAGACTGTGAACTGGTCACAGGAGGTTGGTGGCACCTTAATTGGGGAGGACGGGCAAGGACATGGTTTCCATGGGTTTGATGCCATTCCCTTCGCTCCGTTGATCACTATGAGCCGTCCTCCCCTCAGCAGCCTCCTGTGGATCTGGTGTAGATCGGTGTAAAATCCTCCTAAACCAGCTCCCTAAGGCACATTTGAAGACATGCTTCAGTCTCTGTACTCCTGCCACGAGTGCTGGGGGGGTTGTGAACTAGAGGGTCTCCTGCTAAAACCTGTGGCCCAACGTTGAGCAGTCATCCGTCTGTCTCTTCTCCTCCTCTCCCACTTGTCAATGAACCACTTCCCCACTAGTGAAACTCAGTACCTTAGCGAGGCGGGATCTAAATAGAAAGTGCAATATGTTCTTATTGGACGGCTTAATGAGAGCTGTCCACCAATCACACCAGACTCAGAGTAGATGCTCAGCCTGAGAGGAGGCAAGGAGACAAACAAGGCCCTAACGGTTCGTCGCAATACTGTCACATGGCATCCTTTCTCCTTTCCTCACAAGGAAAGCTCAAACATTGAAGTTGTTTTCAGGAAGACCATTTATAAGTGTTGCCAGTCCAAGATGAGATTTTTTTTGACCCTGTGTTTACAAGAGCAGTGACCCTAACAGGAGAACGTGTGTTGAATATCATTGGAACTGTGTAATAAGTGTTGGGGCGGGGGACACTGATTTTGGCATGGCTTATCAACTTTTTTCATTTTCTGTTCTTTCCTTTTTTCCCTCTCTCAGTGGTCAAGGGGGTGAGTGAAGACGTCAGGTTTAAAACCACCAACAACCCAATAAGTGATGGTCTATATACAGAAACCTATATACACACACACACCTACCTATACAGTCAGTGCACCTCTCCCGCTCCCATGTCACTCATGTGTTCCATTGCTGTTTGAGAGATGTGAGTTGACCCCCCTTTCTACCAGTGGACTCTGTAGTTTGTTGTATTTTTTTTACCCCGTTGGTAATAATAGTACATGGGCTCATTAACCTACCCACAAACCCCTGTTTCAGTATCCATATCGTACTCACCTCATACAAACCTACCCCTCTTCACAACACCCTTGAGTCTTAGCAACAGCCAATAAATAAAGCTATTATAAAATGAATTATTAAGAGTACATTTTATCATGGACATATCTTACTTGTGTAATGTATCCTGTGTGGTGCATCGTCTGAAACTGTGTTCCACTTGTGTAGACGTTAGTTGACATTGTATGAATACTGAATATTCAATTATTACAAATAAGTGACTGAGTGTGGTGTACAATGAAACATGACAAACATAAAGACAAACAAATAAGTGACTGAGTGTGGTGTACAATGAAACATGACAAACATAAAGACAAACAAATAAGTGAATAATGTTATATGAAATCCTTGGCTATGGATGTTGAGTATTGGCAGGGTGTTTGATTAGTAGTATGTAGAATAATTTGTCGCTTGTCTCTCAGTTTCTGTCCGGAGAGGAAATGGGGGGGGGGGCAGAGTAAATATTTGTATTCTGTCCTGCTGTGACGACTTTGTCCTGTATCTTATCTTACTGCTGTCGGTGGAATGTGTCTGTCCAACAGGACTGCTTTGTCAAGACATTAAAAGTCAGCGTACTGTCACCAAAATGGTCTGAGTCTTTTGTCGAGGAATCTCACACTCAAAATGACATCTCTAACAGGACATATTGAAGTTAGAAACTCCAGCGCTTACAAGGATCCATTGACCAGATGCTGTCTGCTTTGCTCAATCACTTTTAATCAGGAGAAATCACATCAGAAATATACTGCCGGAAGCCATTTTGTTCTCACAACGATCCTACATTGCATTAAAACTGATTAGTTTTGATACTTATTACAAATAAATAGATTTTTTTTAACCTTTGTATTAAATCACAGACGGTACCCCCACCCCTTCACTTCAGCTGTCCGTGTGTGTCCTGAAGCCAACAATGGATCAGACAGACACACAGACAAGCCCTCTGGGCTGCTAGCAACACTACAAACAGCCATTACACTTATTCCCACACACCAGGCAGAATGAATATACAATATGTTACACAGTTACAGTATATACAGTCCCTTTAAACAGAAGGAGTTCACCTCTGTCTCTTAATCATCATGTGCTCAATCCCACACATTCATTCAACAGTTTGAATTAGAAAGCGTGGAAAAACTATTTCACCTGTTACTTTTACTCTCTCGTCACCACCTTCAAAACAATAGTTGTAAATGACTATAACATATTCTCTTGGTTTTACCACTCCCAAAACAAAAGTTCTCTCTCTAAAGGAAAATAGAATGCTAAGAAAGCCAGGAATTTAAATATTCAGATGGGATCACTTTCAACAGAAATCATGTCAAGTCCTACTACAAAAAGTGCTTTGCTTCAGACACACACACACACACACACACACACCAGAAAACTCTCTCCAGAACCACTCATTTCTATATCTCATTTAATACACCTCACATAGCATCACCAAAACCTTTTTTCCAGACTGTTTTTGACATGCTTAAAGACTTCCATTCTTGAATAAAAATCAAATGTGGATATTGGCAGTCAGAGATACACTGGAAGCATAAAAATTCAAAAATATCCTAAATATTTTGGGAGTACACACATTTCCCCAAAAACTGTGGGGTGGCAGAGATGTGCCTATGGCAATTTTATCTTTACTTGGGTCATCATTGTAAGGTTATCTAAAAACAGAGGACCTTCCTGCACCTGTCAATCAAACAGCAGAGCTTACCCCCATTGCCCATTGCCCGTGTTACTGGAATGATTACAACCCTCTATTCATTTGTACATGCCTACACATCCTCCTAGTGCACACTGCGCGCGCACCACACACAATATTTCAGTCACTTCAACACACACTCTGTCTTCATTCGTGGAACCCTGAGCCCCGATGTGCCAAAGTGCACATGATGACATCATAGGGCTCCCAAGTACAGAAACCAAATGTCAGAATGGATCTGCCATAGAAAAGCTACTTTCCAAAAGTAAGTGAGATGGGACAGGGTTTGATTAGAAGCTCTGTACAATTTTAGTGCAATAACCTACAGCAAAATCCCATGTAACTTTAGAGAGAAGAGACAACTACCTTTCAAATCATGAGGATACAATTGAGGTTGAATCATTTATCAAACAGACTCACCATCTTCATCCAGTCTCAAAGGGAGCGACTTAAATTATAAATGAGATATGTTGAGGGGCAACAAGCACAACATAATTGAAAGATTGATAAACAAGAGATGATCAACTGGTGCTATGAAATGGGGCCTCAAATAAATAACCGCAGAGAAAACTTGAGGAATTACAAATCAGTTGACTGGCTCGTGTGCATAAATAAGATAACGCTCTAGTGTACATACATATGTTCAAATTTCAGTGTTTCCACATAAAAGAGGATGGATAGACAAGGTAGTTGTAGGGGTGAGCAGCCATGTGTCTACATGCTAGTTCCTCTCTTTCCTGATGTCCTATGGCGTATCCTACTTAGAAGTGAAAAGTGCAAACTGCTCCCATCACTCCAAATGCTAGTGTCTTTACCAATGCTTTCCTGACTGACTTCCGCCCCAGGTAGGCCAAGGCTCGAGCCTGGCCTCTTACCTCCTTCATGTACTGTACCCAACTCGTCATGCCCTCCTCTACCCCACCTGCCATCCTGTCCTACTCAGACAACTCACTCACTCCACTGCCATAGAACATACCAACAGCTACCAAGGGCTGTGCCTCGATACGGTACTCCTCCATTCATGACCACTTGTCTGAGTGAGTCAGTCTACTCGCCAATCAGTGGTCATGGAGGAGAGGCGACGAGGAGATTAATTGAGACAGCCCACGCGCCGAAACCAAGCCATGTCTGTCTCTCCTACCAAACACACAGACAGACTAGCCCAGTTCTGCTCCAGAGTCAGACACATTGTGAATGGGGAGTTAGTTCCTTAACATAAAGGTACCAGTGGAGACTGGTGGGAGGAGCTATAGGAGGACATGCTCATTGTAATAGCTGAAATTGAATCAATGGAATGAGAGTCAAACATGTGGTTTCCATGTGTTTGATACCGTTCCATGTATTCCATTGTTGCCGCTAACGTATCACTCAAAGCCTTACATTTCTCCTATAAGAGACAATGACTGAGGGAGAGGCGACAGAGATACTTTATTGCGCCTATGGTTCAAATGGCAGAGAAGGGGAGAGAGACGGAGGGATCAATGTGCAGGAATAAACATCTCTCCATCAAGAGAATCACAGGAAGAATCTCAATAGCATCCGGTGGAATACTTCCCAATCATCGAATGGTATTAAATACCAATTAAAGGAGACAGAGCAGACAAACATTCACACTGCAAGTAAGGAGGTTGTGAAGGAGGAGGAGGTGTACGAGGAGAGGAAAGCCGCCACACACACTGAGTTCACATCCTTAAGTCACTCTGTTAGTGCAATGAAAAAAAAGAAGCGGCATGCGAGACCAGCCAAGGACTCAACAGGAAGAGTGAGAAGGAAGGAGAGGAAACAACCTCACCCAGAAAGTAGAGAGAGTGAGTGTGCATGTGTGTGAGAGACAGTATACCCAGAACTGTGTGTACGTGTAAATCCTAGATGACCTAAGTGGAGTGTGACGTGGTGGAATGGTATGTCTGTTCAGAGATCCTCCAACGTAGCACCACAGTCTCATCATCATCAGACCACCAGGATCTTGACTTCGTCCTGCTCGTCGGGCCGGTAAAAGAACGGGACGCAGGGGTTGTCCCCCAGGAAGGGCACGGAGCGGGGCCCCTGGGGGTTTTGGATCTCCTGGAGCAGCTGCATGATCTGCCTGGTCGTGCCGTCCTCTTGGGGCCTCATCAGAGCCTGGGAGTCTGAGGGGAGCCCCTGGACCTGGTCTGACGGGCCACCGTGAGGGGGGTCGGTGGAGTCAGGCTTCACGGCTGACCTTACATCCGCAGACTCTGGAGAGAGAAGGGGGGGAGCGATGAGAGATCAGGGAGGTTAGTATAATGACGATCCATGGATGTGTGTGTATTGTTCTACTCCAGGGCTCTCTAACCCTGTTCATGCAGTTACCCTCCCGTAGGTTTTCAATCCAACCCCAGTCGTAACTAACCTGAGTCAGCTTATCAAACAGCAAATTATTACAATCAGGTGCACTACATTAGGGTTGGTAGTGAAAACATGCAGGATGGTATCTCTCCAGGAACAGGGTTGGAGAGCCCTGTTCTACTCCACATACATACATACCACACACACTTGTATTATTTGATGTGTGTTTGTGTATCTGGTCCGTCCACAGTGCTGAGTTCCTTGTGTCTCCGTGTGCGTGTATTTGTGGTGTACCTTCCTGTGTGTGTGTTTGTAATATATATAAGTGTGAGCATACCTTGTCCATCCACAGCGTTGAGCTCCATGCGTCTGTGGTGAGCCTGGATCTGCTCCTCTCCGGCTGGCAGCAGGTCAGGGTTAGCCGCAGCGCTAGCCAGCGCCCCAGTATAGCGGCTGTACCACTCGTTCCTCTCGCCCACCAACCTCATCACCAGGTCCTGCAGCTCTGCCAGTTTGGCCTGCACGGGCACAGAAACACACTCAGAACACTGGCAATACTCTGAAACGTATGTAGTTCATTCCTTGACTAATTCATGTTCTGTACCATGTATCATGTGGACCCCAGAAAGAGTAGCTGATGATTTTGGAGCGGTTAATGAGGATCCTAATAAATACCAAATACTACTCGTGTGTGCAAATTTATGTCAAAAATATATTCTCCTCTTACCAGGTAAATTGACTGAGAACACATTCTCATTTACAGCAATGACTTGGAGAACAGTTACACTGGAAAGCAGGGGGGGGGGGGGGGGGGGGGGGGGGTGAATGAGTCAATTGGAAGCTCAGGATGATTAGGTGGCCATGATGGTATGAGGGCCAGATTGGGAATTTAGCCAGGACACCGGGGTTAACACCCTTACTCTTACGATAAGTGGCATGGGATCGTCAGTGCCCACAGAGAGTCAGGACACCCGTTTAACGTCCCATCCGAAAGACGGCACCCTACACAGGGCAATGTCCCCAATCACTACCTGGGGGCATTGGGATATAATTTTTTGGGGACCAGAGGAAAGGGCAGAACGACAGATTTTTACCTAGTCGGCTTTGGGATTTGATGCAGCAACCGTTCGGTTACTGGCCCAACGCTCTAACCACCAGGCTACCTGGACCAAGCCTGCTTAGCTTCAGAGGCAAGGTAGCAGTGGGATGCAGGGTGCTATGCTGCTGGTGGTATACTGCATCCCTCTCATGTTTGGTGTGTGTGGTGTACCTTCATCTCCTCTTTGTCCTGGGCCAACATACTGATGTACTGCTCCTTCTCCGTGTGTTTCTGCTTCATGATGGCTCTCTGGTTCTGGTAAAGGGTGATGTACTCTCCTGACATACACAATTAAAGAGTAGGATGAGCAGACCTGTCACACTACGTGAGTGAACGTGTCAGTGCATCCCCGTTAGTGCGTGTGAGAGAAAAAGACAAGAGTGTGTGTGTGTCACTGATCGTGCCAGTCTTTACAGAGAGAGAGATGATTGAGTGTCTCACCAACAGCATTTCTGAAGACAGTTGTATACAGCGGTATATATATATATATTATATATATATATATATATATATATATATACACACACACAGAACCAGTCAAAAGTTTGGATACACCTAGTCATTCAAGGGTTTTTCATCATGTTTTACTATTTTCTACATGGTAGAATAATAGTGAAGATATCAAAACAATGAAATAACACATATGGAATCATGTAGAAACCAAAAAAAGTGTTGTTTAACAAATCAGAATATATTTTATACTTGAGATTCTTCAAAGTAGCCACCCTTACCCTTGATGACAGCTTTGCACACTCTTGGCATTCTCTCAACCAGCTTCACCTGGAATGCATTTCAATTAACAGGTGAGCCATGTTAAAAGTTAATTTGTGGAATTTATTTTATTCTTAACCCAGAGTTACCTCTGATGCAGAGGACAAGGTCATTAGAGTTAACTGCACTTCAGATTGCAGTCCAAATAAATGCGTCACAGAGTAAAAGACACATCTCAACATTAACTGTTCAGAGGAGACTGAGTGAATAAGGTCTTCATGGTCGAATTGCTGCAAAGAAACCACTACTAAAGGACACCAATAAGAAGAGATTTGCTTGGGCCAAGAAACATGAGCAATGGACAGTAGACTGGTGGATATCTGTCCTCTGGTCTGATGAGTCCAAATGTGAGATTTCTGGTTCCAACCGCCATGTCTTTGTGAGACGCAGAGTAGGTGAATGGATGATCTCCACCTGTGTGGTTCCCACCATGAAGCATGGAGGAGGTGTGATAGTGTGGGTGTGCTTTGCTGGTGACACTGTCTGCGATTTATTTAGAAGGCACACTTAAACAGCATGGCTACCACAGCATTCTGCAGCGATATGCCATCCCATCTGGTTTGCGCTTAGTGGGACTATCATTTGTTTTTCAACAGGACAATGACCTAAAATACACCTCCAGGCTGTGTAAGGGCTATTTGACCAAGAAGGAGAGTTATGAGTGCTGCATCAGATGACCTGGCCTCCACAATGCCCCGAGCTCAACCCAAAATTAAACGTGCCTATTTATATAATGAATATGAGTTTATGAAATATTAAAGATTTCAACCGCTCACTAAAAGCCTAACTCATACATAAGTTATACTGAAACACAAAATGGTTCTCCAGTAGATTATTAAGGCAGGCTCATCCTTTGTTCAAAACTGGCCTTTTTGCCTTTATACAGATTACCATACAAAGATGGTAACAATTTGTTTCATCCTGCAGAAAATATATTACAACAAATGTTAAACTCAAATATACAGATCAATAATTGTAATTGTATAATACTTATTAATAGAAAACGGAGGAGTTGTCACATATTTTTGCTAACTGCATTTCGGAATATCTGCTCAATCCAAACTCACAACCAACTGATTGCAGCACTACCACAAAAATGGAGTGAAGTGGAAAAGGGAGAAGATAAGGGAACTTGTTTGCCTGCCACATATTAAAGATACAAATAGGCTGAAATGAATTGGCATAAATAGAAAAACATACCAGTTTAATTTGAGGACAAAAACATTGACAGCTGTGCCATACAGGTTGCAAAATAAATTAGAAGAGATTCCACGGCACATTGTTTATGAACTGGTACAAAAGAACGAAGCTTGATTCAACACTTAAGAGTTTTCCAATTTAAATGATATATAACATTCTTGTCACCAACAGAATTCAATACACACACACACATAATGGCTTGCGAAAGTATTCACCCACCTTGGCATTTTTCCTATTTTGATGTCATACAACCTGGAATTAGAATACATTTTTGTGGCGGGTTTTATCATTTGATTTACACAACATGCCTACCACTTTGAAGATGCAAAATATTTATTGTGAAACAAACAAGAAATAAGACAAAAAAAACTGAAAACCTGAGCGTGCACAACTATTCACCCCCTCAAAGTCAATACTTTGTAGATCCACCTTTTGCAGCTTCAAGTCTCTTGGGGTATGTCTCTATAAGCTTGGCACAACTAGCCACTGGGATTTTTGCCTAGTCTTCAAGGCAAAACTGCTCCAGCTCCTTCAAATTGGATGGGTTCCACTGGTGTACAGCAATCTTTAAATAATACCACAGATTCTCAATTGGATTGAGGTCTGGGCTTTGACAAGGCCATTCCAAGACATTTAAATGTTTTCCATTACACCACTCAAGTGTTGCTTTAGCAGAATGCTTAGGGTCATTGTCCTGCTGGAAGGTGAACCTATGTCCCAGTCTTAAATCTCTGGAAGACTGAAACAAGTTTCCCTCAATAAATTTACCTGTATTTAGCACCATCCATCATTCCTTCAATTCTGACCAGTTTCCCAGTCCCTGCCAATGAAAAACATTCCCACAGCATGATGCTGCCATCACCATGCTTCACTGTGGGGATGGTGTTCTCGGGTTGAAGAGAGGTGTTGGGTTTGCACCAGACATAGCGTTTTCCTTGATGGCCAAAAAGCTCAATTTTAGTCTCATCTGACCAGAGTACCTTCTTCCATATGTTTGGGGTCTCCCACATGCCTTTTGGTGAACACGAAACATGTTTGCTTATTTTTTTCTTCAAGCAATGGCTTTTTTCTGGACACTCTTCCGTAAAGCCCAGCTCTGTGGAGTGTACAGTTTTGTGGTCCTATAGACAGATACTCCAATCTCCGGGATGTTCAAAGTTTGTTTGTGTGTGTGTGTGTGTGTGTGTGTGTGTGTGTGTGTGTGTGTGTGTGTGTGTGTGTGTGTGTGTGTGTGTGTGTGTGTGATATATATATATATATACACACATACATATATACATATATATATATATATACATATATATATATACACATACACATATACACATACACACACACATACATACATACATACATACATATATATACACACATATATACACACACACACACATATACATATATATATATATATATACACACACACACACACACAGATCATGTGACAGAGCAAGCAACAGATCAAGTGACACTTAGATAGCACACAGGTGGACTTCATTTACCCAATTATGTCACTTCTGAAGGTAATTGGTTGCACCAGATCTTATTTAGGGGCTTCATAGCAAAGGGGACAAATACATATGCACTTCCATTTATTTGTTTTTGAAACAAGTTATTTTTTTCATTTCACTTCACCAATTTTGACTATTTTATGTATGTCCATTACATGAAATCCAAATAAAAATCTATTATTTAAATTACAGGTTGTAATGCAACAAAATAGGAAAAACTCTTAGGGGGATGAATACTTTTGCAAGACACTATATATACAACAATCTCAGCTCAACAACCTAAACCTAGCTTTAACTTCCTGACTGATGTCTTGAGATGTTGCTTCAATATATCCACATAATGATGCCATCTATTTTGTGAAGTGCACCAGACCCTCCTGCTGCAAAGCACCCCCACAACATGATGCGGCCACCCCCGTGCTTCACGGTTGAGATGGTATTTTTCAGCTTGCAAGCATTCCCCTTTTTCCGCCAAACATAACGATGGTCATTATGGCCAAACAGTTCTATTTTTGTTTCATCAGATCAGAATACATTTCTCCAAAAGGTACGATCTTTGTCTCCATGTGCAGTTGGAAACCATAGTCTGGCTTTTTTACGGTGAGTTTGGAGCAGTGGCTTCTTCCTTGCTGAGCGACCTTTCTGGTTATGTCAATATAGGACTCGTTTTACTGTGGATATATATATACTTTCGTACCTCTTTCCACCAGCATCTTCACAAGGTCCTTTGCTGCTGTTCTGGGATTGATTTGCACTTTTCGCACCAAAGTACATTCATCTCTAGGAGACAGAACGCGTCTCCTTCCTGAGCGGTATGATGGCTGCATGGTCCCATGGTGTTTATACTTGCGTACTATTGTTTGTACAGATGAATGTGGTACCTTCAGGCATTTGGAAATTGCTCCCAAGGATGAATCAGACTTGTGGAGGACTACAATCATTTTTCTGAGGTCTTGTCTGAGTTCTTTTGATTTTCCCATGATGTCAAGCAAAGAGAAACTGAGTTTGAAGGTAGGCCTTGAAATACATCCACAGGTACACCTCCAATTGACTCAAATGATGTCAATTTACCTATCAGAAGCTTCTAAAGCCATGACATAATTTTCTGGAATTTTCCAAGCTGTTTTAAATGCACAGTATGTAAACTTTTGACCCACTGGAATTGTGATACAGTGAGTTAGAAGTGAAATAATCTGTCTGTAAACAATTGTTGGGAAAATTACTTCTGTCATGCACAAAGTAGATGTCCTAACCGACTTGCCATTACTATAGTTCGTTAACAATACATTTTTAGAGTGGTTGAAAAACAAGTTAATGACTCCAACCTAAGTATGTAAACTTCCGACTTCAACTGTACATGTAAAAAGTACATGTAAAATGTAGCAGAAATCTTTTTGTTTTTAACAGGTTATTTGTCCTCAGAAGAGGGGTGGTGGTGGTGGAGGGGTTAACAATAGAATATAAAAAAATAAACAATTGAGATGGTTTGGGATGAGTTGGACCGCAGAGTGAAGGAAAAGCAGCCAACCACTGTTCAGCATATGTAGGAACTCCTTCAAGAATGTTAGAAAAGCATTCCCCATGAAGCTAGTTGAGAGAATGCCAAGAATGCTTAGCTGTCATCAAGGCAAAGGATGGCTACTTTGAAGAATCTCAAATATATTTTGATTTGTTGTACACTTTTTTGGTTACTACATGATTCCATGTGTTATTTCATAATTTTGATGTCTTCACTATTATTCTACAACGTAGAAAACAGCAAAAATAAAGAAAAACCATTGAATGAGTAGGCGTGTCCAAACTTTTGACTGGTACTGTATATGTATGGATGCGTGTCTCGCTCACCAATAGTATCAGTCTCTCCAGACAGCTGTATACAGCGGTGTTCCAGCTCCTCTACCCTCTCCTTCAGGTCAGCCTTCTCCTGCATCAGAGAGGTGAAGCGCTGCTGCAACCTCTCCATGGCAACATACAAGGCCTCATGTACCTCCACTGGTACACCCTCTGAACCTGAGACTAACAGGGAGGGGTAACTGGTCAGATACACTGCACTGGTAACACTCAAAACTGACAGTGTTCCTAGAAAACAAAAACCCAGGTCATGCAAGTAGCACATACAACTACGTACATACACACACCTTTCCTCCTCCTCTCACCTGTGTGTTCAAGGTGACTGTGGTCATCATGGCTGTGACCGTGACACTGACCGTGGTCGTGGTCCATGCTGAGTGCTGCAGCCTGGTGTCTGGCAGCGAAGTGCAGTCTCCTCTCCTCCTCCAGTCTGCTCTTCACCTCATCTCGCTCTGCCTCCACACGCGCCACCGCACCGCGCACAAACTCCTCCTGAGAGAGAGAGACGGAAAGGAGGAATTATTCTTCAGAGACAATTATCTGAGAAATACTTTGGAAATCCGTAATGTAGGATTCTCAACAGCATTTGGGAACACTAGATCCCACTTAACACCACTGATAGGTGTTTTCTCCTCACCATCTCCTCGCGGCTCTCAAAGTCTTCTGGGATAGCGATCGAGGACTTTTGTGGGCTCTCTTGCAGGGATTGGCTCTCCACTCCGTCTCCCCGGTTTCTGGGGAGTGTGGCCAGGGCTGAGCTGTTGAGCAGCTCTGTGACTTCAGCCTTCAACTGCTCGTTATCTCTGGACAACTGCTCCAGCCTCTCCTGCAGAAGGCGCCAGAGGGGTCAATACAGACACTGTGTGTACGTGTGCATAGTGTGTCTCTCTTCATGTGCGACTGTGTGTGTTCGGGGATATGTGACTACATGCGTGTGTGTCAGTCCCTGACCTGGTATTGCTCCAGCTGTTTGTGGCTCATCTCCAACTGAACCCTTCCCTGGGTCTCGTCATGCTGCAGCCGGTCCATCAGCTGGCTCTGCTGCAGGTACTGTCTGTGGAGCTGCTCCCGCTCTGACGCCAGGGCTGTATAGCCTGCAGAGTACTGCTGTAGGTGGGCCACTACCTGGTCCCGCTGCTCCAGCAGTGCCTGGTACTCCTGCGACTTCAAATCCAACTAGGGTTGGAAGAGACGTGCGAGTGTCTATATGCTGTTCCTGTACCTGTTCACCATGAAATGTGTGTGCCCGCGTGTCCCTACCTGCTCCTTGACATTGTGCAGGTCCTCCTGTAGTTGTCCCATCCTGCGTCCCAGCTCCTTCTTCACGTGATGTTCTGACTGCAGAGCAGTGGTCAGCTCCATGTTCTCATTGGTCTAGGACCACAGAGACATTCAACACATTCATGAGGTCGCCACCGATCTGAATGTGGCTGGATAACTGATAACTGCATTTCCACATATTCCATGTTTAAACACTAATAAAACCTGGCAGATCAGTGATGACTTAACATAAGTAAACAGGAGCGCAAAAAAGGCACCACCCCTCTTTACCAGTTTGACGAAGCCGTTCTGCAGCTCAGCTAGTTGGTCTTTAAGGGTGCGGTTCTGGGCCAGGGCGCGGCTGATGGTGGCCTTGTCACTCTGCACGTCCTCCAGCATGCGCCTGCGGTCCTCTGCATCCTCAGCTCCGCGCTCCGCATGACGCTCCAGCTCCGAGAGACGGGACTCCTGCTCAGAGCACATGCGACTCAGCTGCTCGTTATCACGCAGCTATAAAGAGAAGGGAGGCCAGAGAACAGTGAGTTCTCAGTTGTGAGACACAACAGGGATGGACAGGGAGTGCAGGATTTCATTCTAGACCAGCACCAACCCACCCCATAATTCATCTTATCAGTCTATGCTTTGATGAGACAGTGTTCAGAGTGCAACTTCACTGAGGAGTGTGACACACACAGTGTGTGTTATTAATAATAATAATTATTGCCTGGCAGTGTGTGTGTGGTCATCACCTGGGCTTGGAACTGTGAGTTGAGCGAGTCTCTCTCCTGCTGCAGGCAGCAGAGGGCCTCCTGGAGGGCCAATTCACTCTCCGAGGGCCCTGAGGGCTGGGGCTCCGCCTGGGCCTCTCCCTCCTGAGACAAAAGGGCTGGGGAGGAGAGGAGAGTCCTTACGGCAATGCAAATCTTTTAATGAGAATGATTGACAGGATGGGGAAGTTCAACACAGTAAGCTGGTATTTTTTGAGAACCATTGACGTGCAAACTGAGGAGGGTAGCTGTGTGTCTCACCTGCAGTGTGCTTCAGATCTGTGATATGGGCTTCAAGCTCCTGGATCTGGCTGATGCTCCTGTCCCTCTCCTCTGCTACTAGTGTCACCTGCACAGGACACACGTCAATCAACTCAACCTTAAAGTGACTAGCATTACGTCCAGGGCTGTGCCGCCTCTATAGGCTGTGCTAATGGGGTGGTAGCATAGCGTACCTGAGAGAGCAGCTGCTCCGTCTTGTCCTTCCATACTTGTCCCTCCTCCTGGATCTGCTCAGCGTAGCGGTCTCTCTCTGTCTGCAGCTGGGCCACCGACTCCATTAACTACAGATAATACCAAAAGAGATCTTTAACACAATGGCGTGGCAGTCAAAACTTTAAAGAGGCACACACACACACGTAGAATGGCGGGAACCCGGTTACCGAGATTTACCGGCCACAACCACTCCCTTTTCCCCAGGATAAATAACTTTGTGTATTGACCGGTACATCATAAATAACAGCATGCGTGAAATTCAAACTGTTCAATTATATGCCATTTCTAAATCTGGGTCCTCTGAATAATCAACGCTCAGGGTGGGGACAGACAGCCCATCTCAGTATGGAGCGCAGATCACAATGCATGTAGAGCTACAGTGCATTCAGAAAGTATTCAGACCCCTTGAAAGTTTCCATATTTTGTTACGTTACAACCTTATTGTAAAATAGATGAAAAAGATAAATATATATCCTCATCAAGTGAAAACAGGTTTAGACATTTTTTGCACATTTATCACAAATAAAAAACAGAAACACCTTATTTACATAAGTATTCAGACCCTTCCCTATGAGACTCAGGTGCATCCAGTTTCCATTGATCATCCTTGAAAATGTTTCTACAACTTGGAGTCCACCTGTGGTAAATTCAATTGGTTGGACATGATTTGGAAAGGCACACATCTGTCTATATAAGGTCCCACAGTTGACAGTGCATGTCAGAGCAAAAACCAAGCCATGAGGTCAAAGGAATTGTCTGTAGAGCTCTGAGACAGAATTTTAATCGAGGCACATATCTGGGGAAGGGTACCATAAAATGTCTGCAGCATTGAAGGTCCCCACAGTGGACTCCATCATTCTTAAATAGAAGAAGTTTGGAACCACCAATACTTTTCCTAGAGCTGACAGCCTGGCCAAACTGAGCAGGTCCAGAGTTCTTCAGTGGAGATGGGAGAAACTTCCAGAAGGACAACCATCTCTGCAGCACTCCACCAAACGGTAGAGCGGACAGACGAAAGCCACTCCTCAGTAAAAGGCACATGACAGCCCGCTTGGAGTTTGCCAAATGGCACCTAAAGAACGCAGACAATGAGAAACAAGATTCTCTGGTCTGATGAAACCAAGATTGAACTATTTGCCCTGAATGCCAAGCGTCACGTCTGGAAGAAACCTGGTAACATCCCTACAGTGAATCATGGTGGTGGCAGCATCATGCTGTGTGGATGTCTCTCAGTGGCAGGGTCTGGGAGAATAGTTAGGATTGAGGGAAAGATGAACGGAGCAATTTACAGAGATCCTTGATGAAAACCTGCTCCAGAGCGCTCAGGACCTCAGACTGGGACAAAGGTTCACCTTCCAACAGGACAACGACCCTAAGCACACAGCCAAGACAACACAGAAGTGGCTTCAAGACAAGTCTCTGAATGTCCTTGAGTGGACCAGCCAGAGCCCGGACTTAAACCTGATCAAACATCTCTGGAGAGATCTGAAAATAGCTGTGCAGCAACACTCCCCATCCAACCTGACGGCTTGAGAGGATCTGCAGAGAGGAATGGGATAAACTCCCCAAATACAGGTGTTCCAATCTTGTAGGGTCATGTCCAAGAAGACTCGAGGCTGTAATCGCTGTCAAAAGTGCTTCAACAAAGTACTGAGTAAATTATCTGAATACTAATGTAAAATGTGATATAAAAAAAATAAAGACAAAATTATATACATTTGCTAAACTTTTGTCATTTATGGGGTTTTATTGGGTGGGAAAACGATTTAATCAAATTTAGAATAAGGCTGTAACGTAACAAAATGTGGAAAAAGTCAAGGGATCTAAATACTTTCCGAATGCACTCTATGTATTGGATCAATCATTTGGGCTTTTTAACCTTGGGCTCATTAAATGTCTTTAATGTATGACCAAAGCTCTAATCAAATAAACACATAGGCCTATTTATATAGATTTTTTTTATTTAACCTTTATTTAACTAGGCAAGTCAGTTAAGAACAAATTATTATTTACAATGACGGCCTACACTGGCCAAACCCGGACGACGCTGAGCCAATTGTGGCCACCCTACGGGACTCCCAATCACAGCCGGTTGTGATACAGCCTGGATTCGAACCGGTGACGCCTCCAGCACTGAGATGCATTGCCTTACACCGCTACGCCACTTGGGAGCCCAATGTTTTATAATGCTTTTGAATGACACTTCCGATTTTGGCAAGAAATACCGGGACAAGTTATTTATTTTCGGGATGGAACATTTATAAAATACCGGGAAAGTATTCAACCCTAACACACACACACACACACACACACACCTGAGCAGTGTGTGCCTCAATCTGTAGTTTCTCCTCCAGTAGTAAGTGCATCTGCTGGTTGGCACTGGGAGGCCCTGACTGACTGGAAAACTAGGAATAAAAATAAATAATTGAACAACTGCAGAACAAATGATGGTGTGTGTATGTGATTAAGTGAGAGAGACCGTGTGTGTGTACCTACCTGTTGCAGCATGTCGTCAGTCATCTCCAGTCTCTTACGCAGTTCATCCAGGTCCAGTCTCATAGCGTTGTTCTCACTCACCCTCAGCTTGAGCTGCTCTGACAGCTCTGAACTCTGCTGCCTCCCCTCCTCACTCACACTACTGCACAGAGACAGAGGGTCAGCTAGGAACGTGCACACACACTCACAAAGAGCCTCTGATTTACCTCGCCTCAGACGACAGGCATCTCTCTCCATGTATCACAATCACACAAACTGACGAGGTTTCCACCACATTCCTTTCCATACCTAGTCCACAAATCAAACAAGGAAAGGCCAGCCATTGAGTAGAATGTCAGCATACTCAGGGTAAGACTTACTTTAGTCTGTACACCTCTAGCCTCAGGTTGTCTCTCTCTTTCTCTAGCTCTTTGTTATGCTGCACATACAAGAGAACATCAATCATTTGTTAGACATTACCGCAAAGCTCAAATCGATAGTCATCGTCAAAGCATTCAAATGTAGCAATATCAGTCTAGTGTGCAGACTACCTCCTCAAACGGTCTTCAGTGTGTGACTACAGTAGGTTGCCTTCTCAAACGGTTTCTGTGTGTGTGTGTTACCTTGTCAAACTGTTTCTGTTGTGCGGAGACCGAGGACAGGGTTCTCTCCAGCTCAGAGACTCTCTGTTTGGTGGCCTGGAGACGGTTACTCAGCTCCTCAGCCTCCCCTGAATGAAACACACACACACACTTAGTGAGCACTAACACAAATAGACTCTCACCCATTCATATTAAACACATCAACACCATCTCTTTCTCTCTCATCTCCTCTGAACACACACCACAATATGTTACATTACTGAACACGTTCACATTCATAGACACATCAACACAGAAATGCCTTCTCTTTCTCAGCACAGGCCACACACACACACACCTGTTTTCTGGCGGGCAGCCTGCTGTGTGTACGACAGAGCGGTCTGCAGCTCTGATTTCTCTGACACCAGGATGCCGATGGTCTGAATGTGGACCTGGGGGAGAGGATGGACAGAGAGACAGACAGGGCGAGAGACAGACAGGGCGAGAGACAGACAGGGCGAGAGACAGACAGGGCGAGAGACAGACAGGGCGAGAGACAGACAGTGCGAGAGACAGACAGACCAGTTATTGACGCCTCGCATGATACAATTTGTAAATATTGGATACAAATCAAGCTTTGTTTCATTTGCAATGATGAGACAGTATTCAGTGTTTCAGTGCACGCATCCCTGGGTAAAAAGGGAACAGCATGGTGCGCTGACCCCAAAGGCAGATACAAAGAACACATCTGGAACTGCAGAGTGAACATTTGACAATTGCTTTCAAAGGTCTTCAAATGGATTCAGAAAAGTGCTCTGAGGGAATGAAAAACCTTGAAGAAGTTTCTTCTTCTGTGTGTGTGTGTACCTGTAGCTGTTCCCGCATTGCTCCTTGCTCCTTCACACACTTCTGTTCAAACTCTCTTCGCTCCTGATCAAAGAAAGCACACAGAAAACATCCCGTCATTGTCCACTGAGGAGGAGACGAGAGAACGAGAGAGTCTTCCTTATTCTGCTCACCTTTTGCAGCTGATCTGTGAGCGCCTGAGAGTGCTCGGTCTGTCAGACAAAACAGGACAGAGGAAAAATCCATGACGTCATCATCATCCCCACCTCAGACTTCACCACCCCAACATCTCCAGTAAGTCACCCATCTAACCCAACACCATGTCATCTCCTTTCACTCTTCAAGAGTTAAATCCCTGTTGAGCACCACGGAACCTCCCTCGCACACTCAAGAGAAGCACAGCCGCGTATTAGCCGAGCCAGTGGGGTTAGCAACGGTTAGCAAGATGGCTCCAGAAGAAATATCAATACAGTTGGCCTAAACATTCCCTCATTTCATTCAGCGTGTCCATCTTGGTGAGCATGTAAAAGCTTGGCTGTTACCAATGGGAACAGGGCAGTGCAATGATATTATTTGTGAGGTGAATAAACAAAACAGTGCATGACATGATCAACTGGCCGACTGTGCTACCACTCAGCGCAGCTGCTGTTTAGCCAGGGTGCTATGTCATTTGCTATTCAATCTGTGGCCAGTCAGTCTTGCTATAGCGGCTGTCAGGGGTTATTTTCCACACAAGGCAGAACGCCAAACTCCCACGAGCACACACTCTTACCAGCCGGTCTAGCTTGGTATTGAGCTGATTGTTTGTTAGGTTGCTGGAGTCCAGTGCGGCTGCCAGCTCCTGGTTTCGACTCTGACGTGCACGCATGCATCGAAAGAAGAAAAAAAAGAGGGGAAGGGAGGGAGGGAGAATTGAAGGAAAAAAAAAACAGCGATGGGAGGAGAAATACAAACAGTAACTCATTAATGTAAATGTAAATAACACCTTGTCCCTCAGGGAAATGTAAATAACACCTTGTCCCTCAGGGAAATGTAAATAACACCTTGTCCCTCAGGGAAATGTAAATAACACCTTGTCCATCAGGGAAATGTAAATAACACCTTGTCCCTCAGGGAAATGTAAATAACACCTTGTCCATCAGGGAAATGCAAATAACACCTTGTCCCTCAGGGAAATGTAAATAACACCTTGTCCCTCAGGGAAATGTAAATAACACCTTGTCCCTCAGGGAAATGTAAATAACACCTTGTCCCTCAGGGAAATGTAAATAACACCTTGTCCCTCAGGGAAATGTAAATAACACCTTGTCCCTCAGGAAAATGTAAATAACACCTTGTCCCTCAGGGAAATGTAAATAACACCTTGTCCCTCAGGGAAATGTAAATAACACCTTGTCCCTCAGGGAAATGTAAATAACACCTTGTCCCTCAGGGAAATGTAAATAACACCTTCTCCCTCAGGGAAATGTACAGTGCCTTGCGAAAGTATTCGGCCCCCTTGAACTTTGCGACCTTTTGCCACATTTCAGGCTTCAAACATAAAGATATAAGACTGTATTTTTTTGTGAAGAATCAACAAGAAGTGGGACACAATCATGAAGTGGAACGACATTTATTGGATATTTCAAACTTTAACAAATCAAAAACTGAAAAATTGGGCGTGCAAAATTATTCAGCGCCCTTAAGTCAATACTTTGTAGCGCCACCTTTTGCTGCGATTACAGCTGTAAGTCGCTTGGGGTATGTCTCTATCAGTTTTGCACATCGAGAGACTGACATTTTTTCCCATTCCTCCTTGCAAAACAGCTCGAGCTCAGTGAGGTTGGATGGAGAGCATTTGTGAACAGCAGTTTTCAGTTCTTTCCACAGATTCTCGATTGGATTCAGGTCTGGACTTTGACTTGGCCATTCTAACACCTGGATATGTTTATTTTTGAACCATTCCATTGTAGATTTTGCTTTATGTTTTGGATCATTGTCTTGTTGGAAGACAAATATCCGTCCCAGTCTCAGGTCTTTTGCAGACTCCATCAGGTTTTCTTCCAGAATGGTCCTGTATTTGGCTCCATCTATCTTCCCATCAATTTTAACCATCTTCCCTGTCCCAGCTGAAGAAAAGCAGGCCCAAACCATGATGCTGCCACCACCATGTTTGACAGTGGGGATGGTGTGTTCAGCTGTGTTGCTTTTACGCCAAACATAACGTTTTGCATTGTTGCCAAAAAGTTCAATTTTGGTTTCATCTGACCAGAGCACCTTCAACCACATGTTTGGTGTGTCTCCCAGGTGGCTTGTGGCAAACTTTAAACAACACTTTTCATGGATATCTTTAAGAAATGGCTTTCTTCTTGCCACTCTTCCATAAAGGCCAGATTTGTGCAATATACGACTGATTGTTGTCCTATGGACAGAGTCTCCAACCTCAGCTGTAGATCTCTGCAGTTCATGCAGAGTGATCATGGGCCTCTTGGCTGCATCTCTGATCAGTCTTCTCCTAGTATGAGCTGAAAGTTTAGAGGGACGGCCAGGTCTTGGTAGATTTGCAGTGGTCTGATACTCCTTCCATTTCAATATTATCGCTTGCACAGTGCTCCTTGGGATGTTTAAAGCTTGGGAAATCTTTTTGTATCCAAATCCGGCTTTAAACTTCTTCACAACAGTATCTCCTGCCTGGTGTGTTCCTTGTTCTTCATGATGCTCTCTGCGCTTTTAACGGACCTCTGAGACTATCACAGTGCAGGTGCATTTATACGGAGACTTGATTACACACAGTGGATTGTATTTATCATCATTAGTCATTTAGGTCAACATTGGATCATTCAGAGATCCTCACTGAACTTCTGGAGAGAGTTTGCTGCAATGAAAGTAAAGGGGCTGAATAATTTTGCACGCCCAATTTTTCAGTTTTTGATTTGTTAAAAAAGTTTTAAATATCCAATAAATGTCATTCCACTTCATGATCGTGTTCCACTTGTTGTTGATTCTTCACAAAAAAATACAGTTTTATATCTTTATGTTTGAAGCCTGAAATGTGGCAAAAGGTCGCAAAGTTCAAGGGGGCCGAATACTTTCGCAATGCAGTGTAAATAACACCTTCTCCCTCAGGGAAAGTAAATAACACCTTCTCCCTCTCCTTCAGGGATGTATAATGTGAATAACAAACAGAAAAAGATGTCAGCAGGTACTTGTTGATCCTACTAGTATTCAGAGAGGTCATACACAGTGAGGACAGGGTCATGGGTAACTAGTGAAGAGTTCAGCAATACCCGGTCAGACTGGAGAGTGTAATCTAATGAGATCTAATGGGTTCGCATCACCCCAGTTTCTCTAGAAGTCCACATAACATGCATGACCACAATAAGAACATACACTTTGAAATCCTAGTGAGAAGGGTAATACCTATAGTCAGCACAGATCTAGGCTTTGGAAAGATGACACCTGAAAATATTATTTCTCTATATCTCCATTCTCTATATAGACTCCATCAATCTACAAGACAATCTAACAGGTGAGATCTGAGGACTATCAGACAAGAGCAAGAGAGATATGAGATATATGCATTAAACGTTGTATGTTTGCAGGGCCTGGGCAAGGTACAGTGGGGCGGCCTGGACAGCAATTCATACATTTGCTCTGTTCTGACTGCGACGATCTTTCAGATTGCATTGTCGTCTCAGCCGTGCAACACAAACTCAGTTCTAATCATGAGTATCACTTATGTGGAGTACATGTGTGTGTAACCCGAGACAGGACGCAGGGCAGGAACAGGAAGTGGTCATGTGAGCTGTGTGGCCGAGGCCAGTCACATACCTGCACAGAGAACCAGAATGGAGGGATTGTGAGAGAGAGTAGAGGGGCCTGTGTGGAGTGGACGGAGGACAGAATACCTCTACATAACCTGGGGCCACAAGGGCACCTTCGGGGAAAGTGGGACTGGGTCTGTCTGATCAGGACAAATGAATAGCATTTTAGTGCTTTTCCCTGTGTACCGTGTCCATGATGAGGGGGCAACATGTGGTGTTGTGATGTGTCACCTACCTCCAGTTCTTTTTCATTGGCTGGCGAGGGAGCACTGTCTCCATTTATATAGGTGGTGGATGACTAGAATAGGTCGGGAAAGAAACAAAACAGTACAAGTCAAACCAATATAAAGCAAGCTTTTCAAAGCCAATGAGAGTATCACAAATAACACTCTTGATTATGCAACACACTAAACTGGGAGCAAGCATATATACAAAGCAAGTAAGAGAGTGTATCCTCATTGGGACAGGGGTGAACTGCTTGCACTTATCCAATGTGCACATCTCAGGGGTCGAAGATCTTAAAAGACACATTTCTCCTTTTTGTGGCCATAAAGTACATACCCCAGAGAGAAGACCGTTGAGCTGCTGTGAGAGCTGTCGCAGGCTCTCTGTGGACGACAGGGGTCTGGTGACACACACACACCAACAACAAACACAACATTAGCCCAGTGTTATTTGGTAACGAACTCACCAGTCAATATGTGACAAATTGCACTGCCAGCCATCATAACTGTGCTACTAATTCTGTGTGTGATCAACAGTTGCAGGCGAGGGGGGCAGGGCAGTGAAGGGTAGAGAAGGGGCAGTGAGGACCAGGGGGCAGACTCATTCTGAAGAGGGATTGAGAGGTTGTGTGTGTGGGTGTGCAATGGATGATGAGGTGACCAACCTATTCTCATCCGCATGGTTTTCATTACCGTCATGGGGGCAGTTCTGCGGCAGAGAGAAGGAGAGAAAGAAAGAGAGGAAATAGCTGTGAGTGAAACTGAGGGAGGTGAATACATTAAACGTAAGCTAGGCCTATCCGAGAGAGACCCACCGAAAGCCACCGAGAGAGAGAGAGAAAGACACACAGAGAGCGAGAGATACCGACCGAGAGAGAGAGACACCGAGAGACCCAGAGAGAGAGAGACACACCGAGAGAGAGACACACACCGAGCAGGAGAAACAGAGAGAGAGAGAGAGAGAGAGAGCGAGAGAGAGACACACCGAGAGAGAGAGACACACCGAGAGAGACACACCGAGAGAGACACACATTGAGAGACCCACCGAGAGAGAGAGAGAGAGAGAGACCCACAGAGAGAGAGAGAGAGAGAGACCCACTGAGAGAGAGAGAGAGACCCACCGAGAGAGAGAGAGACCCACTGAGAGAGAGAGAGAGACCCACCGAGAGAGAGAGAGACCCACCGAGAGAGAGAGAGACCCACCGAGAGAGAGAGAGACCCACCGAGAGAGAGAGAGAGACCCACCGAGAGAGAGAGAGAGACCCACCGAGAGAGAGAGAGAGACCCACCGAGAGAGAGAGAGAGAGAGACCCACCGAGAGAGAGAGAGAGACCCACCGAGAGAGAGAGAGAGACCCACCGAGAGAGCGAGAGAGACCCACCGAGAGAGAGAGAGCGAGAGACCCACCGAGAGAGAGAGAGCGAGAGACCCACCGAGAGAGAGAGACCAACCGAGAGAGAGAGAGACCCACCGAGAGAGAGAGAGAGACCCACCGAGAGAGAGAGAGAGAGACCCACCGAGAGAGAGAGAGAGACCCACCGAGAGAGAGAGAGAGACCCACCGAGAGAGAGACCCACCGAGAGAGAGAGACCCACCGAGAGAGAGAGAGAGACCCACCGAGAGAGAGAGAGAGACCCACCGAGAGAGAGAGAGAGAGACCCACCGAGAGAGAGAGAGAGAGAGAGACCCACCGAGAGAGAGAGAGAGAGAGAGACCCACCGAGAGAGAGAGAGAGAGAGACCCACCGAGAGAGAGAGAGAGAGAGACCCACCGAGAGAGAGAGAGAGAGAGACCCACCGAGAGAGAGAGACCCACCGAGAGAGAGACAGAGAGAGACCCACCGAGAGAGAGAGAGACCCACCGAGAGAGAGAGAGAGAGAGAGAGATCCACCGAGAGAGAGAGAGACCCACCGAGAGAGAGAGAGACCCACCGAGAGAGAGAGAGACCCACCGAGAGAGAGAGAGACCCACCGAGAGAGAGAGAGACCCACCGAGAGAGAGAGAGAGAGAGACCCACCGAGAGAGAGAGAGAGAGAGACCCACCGAGAGAGAGAGAGAGAGAGACCCACCGAGAGAGAGAGACACCGACAGAGAGAGAGAGACCGACAGAGAGACACCAAGAGAAAGACACATTGAGAGAGACCGAGAGAGACAGACACACAACGAGAGAGAGAGAGAGAGAGCGAGAGAGAGAGAGAGAGCGAGAGAGAGACACATATCGAGAGAGAGAGAGACACCGAGACCGACAGAGACCAGAGAGAGAGAGACACCGAGACTGAGACACCGAGACCGAGAGAGAAGACTGACGGAGGGACACACCTGCTGCAGGTCAGTGTTGTGGGATTGGCTGGCACACTCAGGGTTAGTAGCAGAGCTAGCAGGGTTAGACACAGGAGAGCCGCGGCCGGCCTCTCCGTTTGGGTCCTCCAGTAGCTGGGTAACTGGGGACCCCCTCACCTCCCCATGGACGTGGGTCTGAGGCAGCAACACACACACAGCCATTACTTTTCAGTGCTCATCCAGAGAGTGCGTGGTTACAGCAACTTGGAAACATACAAAGCACACACACATCATATCCTAGAAAACAAGGTAGTGTCAGAGACCACTATCACAACATGTGGACGGACAATCACGCATGCACACATCTTGTTTTCACTGATGGAGACATGCCAGTGTGGTAAATAAAGTAAACATCAGGTCCGGAAGTTATAAACCTCACGCCCAGATGGACTGACCCAGCATTTAGCTAGGCTTAATACTGGTAGAATCTTAGTAAGTCAACAATGGCAAAATAAATACCAAGCACTTCTCTCACTGTCGCAAAAATGACTTATGAGCAACCAGTGACCATAAGGAATAGCGTGCGGGAGAGAAGAGGAGCAAAAACAACAGAAGGGGTGGGATAGAGAAACAGTAGGGAGGGAGTGGGACAGATACAAGAGAGAGTGAAGCAGAAGGAAAGAGACAGGTGTAAAATAACAAAAGGGAAAAAGACAGCAGGGAAGAACGATAGCCCAAGAGAGAGGGGGAGAGAAGGAAGGAAGGAGAGAGGCTCACCTGGCTTTTGCCATAGGCAGGCATAGTTAATCCATTGGTCTGACTAAGACCTTTCAGAATACTCTGAATCTACGGCAGAGGAGAGGGGAAGGGCGAAAGAGAGAGGGACAGTGAATGAGCAAGTGAGGGAGGGAGAAAGAGACAGCAAGAGGTGACGTAAAAAGGGAGACTAGCACCCATAGAACCCTATCTACCGCTAAGCCCCTGTTGTTGTACGTGATGAGGTGTAATCAATATGGTGGAACTTCAACCTCGCTAGCCTACCAGAGGGTGGCGCTACTACCACAAAGCTAATAGCTACTTTTCCTTTCCCATTTTCAAGAAGTGCTTTGGATTAACGCTAGGGGTCCATTTGGAATTGGGCATTCATTGAAAGATAGAGACTTTAAAAGCCCACAACCTGGTTCATCACTGCCAGACAATGTTAGTGACCGACTCATCACAATCATATCTGTTTCTGGGAGGTACAGAAAATATTCTGTGACAATGTTCCTCCAAGCAAATGACTGTCATTGAGACTGTCTGGGTGGGAGCACAGGCTAAGTCTATACTGATGGCTGATAAACTGTTTTCCCCAAGGGAAGCCTAAGGCAATAGATAGGGAGGAATGCAAAAAACGATCCAGGAACCTCAGAATTATTACAGCAACCATCTACTGCCACACCACTTTTACTAAGAAACAATTGCCAACAATTAAACACACAACATAATATTGATCCTTAATCAAACAGAAGGGTGTGTGTGTAAAGATGCAATGTCCTGACGGGAATGCAAATTGACAAGAGCACGATAGTCTGTTCTCACCCGACAAAGACATATCCTTTCATCGCGGGAGCATAGCTGCGTTTCACATACCATAACCTGACATACGACAAACACTGACAGTAAACTTGCAAAGGGAGACCATCACACATCCAGTAAAAGTCGGAAGCTGCACTGGAACGTTCAATGTGATTCCAGAGAAGTATCATCAGACTGCTTTCTTGCAACATTTTACTTTGTTATTGAAATGCAAATATCAGCAAGTGAAATATTGCAAGGAAGCAGTGTGCAGAAAGAGTACTCAAAGTCATAACACACACGCAGTTGGGTGACTTACATTGTCTGGAGAGTGTCGGTCAGCTGAGGGTGTGTCTGGCTGGCTCCCTCCCTTCACCTTTCTCGTCTTCTTGGCCCCTGGTCCTCCTTCTCCTCCACTGGCTGGAGAACTCTTCTGCTGAAACTCCTTCAGCTGGCCGGCATAAGAGAGGAGGAGCGGACAATGAGAGCACTCAGCGGTCTGGAACTCACACCTTTGCTAGGCTAACTATATCAGCAGACATTCCTTACAAACCGCAGAGGAAGTACAGGGAGCCTTGGTGTGGCTGAAAATTGTGAGACTGTTCAGAACTATCCCATACGATTCGACTAGAGATCTACAATATGTACTGTTGGTATCATTGGTGTGGGTGACAATGGAACGACTATTTAGAAAGATCCAATACAATCCAACAAGATCTTATAGCATAACCAATTGCTGCAACAGCTGATGTTTGAGGAAGGTAATTGTTGTTTTTATAATGTGTAATGAAAGAACTTTCATGCACAAGTGTATTTGTTTTTAAACATGTAACGTTAATGGTACAGCATGTGCTTTATTTGATTAACTAAGTAGCTAGCTATCTAGCTAGGTCTTTCTAGGTACACACAGCAGGTAGCTCACACAGACAGGGAAGGGGGCGTCTGCTGTCAAAAGTACCAGTCACTCTTCAAATTGACACATCACCGTTTCCTGTCAAACATGACTCAATAATAAGCTAGGCAGCATTCATCGTAAGTTAGTTCATTAAGGTTAAAAGAGTCAATAAGCAAGCCTATTTATAGGACACCCCGTTCTATATTATATTGAGTTAGCCGGTCGCTTCGGTACAAGATGACAACGTGATAGCTAGCTAAATCGCTATGGCTAACGTTAGCCAAACATCAGCACTGTAGCTAGATATCGCTAACTACCTTGCCACTTGGGTTGATCAAATCACAGATTTATACCTAGCCGAGCAGCATTATTAGCAAAACTTTAAGTCACTGCCCTGTATAAATCGTCCACATAATAGTTCTAGCTAAGATTAGAGGCCCAAGCGAATCCTCGGTATTTCGTGCGCACTGAAAGCCACACAGGGGGACGAGAGTTCGGATGGGCGACTGCAGAAAGGTCGGGGGACGTGGAATGTCAACATCACACGGGTTCGTGAAAACATGAAACTACAGACAACTCGAACAGAGTAATGGATGAAACACTTGTTATATTCCCTGTGTTGTGGGAATTAATATGTTTACCTTTTTCTTGGCTGCGGCGAGTTTGATTTGCCTGCTCTGGTCGGCCATCCTTATCGTCCGGTCGACGAACCGCACCACGTCATCAATTTGAGATCAGTCGGTGATGCAAGAAACTATCTTCCCGCTAGAGGCGCAAAATCTCCCTTCTGACCGTGGAAAATTCGTGTCAGGCGTGGTTTTTCAAATAGGCCAGCTAACTTGATGTCTGAATTTAGAATTTGTTGTATCATATCAGGGTGATTATTATCAGAATGAACAACATTCAAGACAACACCGGCTAATCATGCATTTTATTACAAAAACAAACAATAATATAACTATGGAGTTAGCTTGTCATCAAAGGTGTCAGAGATCTGCGGCAGAACTGTCTGACACCAACTCAGTTAGCCCGTGTTCTGAGAGAAGTCCTTCAGAGACCAATTTTTGGTGTCAATCTCTTGATGCAGTCTGGAATATTCCTCGGCTACTGCCTCGAATCCCTTGACAAATATCTCAAAGGATGACAGTTTGGACTCCACAGACTTCTCTAACTGGGCAGTCTTCAGCTCTGTTTCTAGCTTCCTTCAATGAAAACACAAGGACTGATTGAGAGAGGGGAGAGGCAGGTGTAATTATCTGGCAAATCAAAACACATTTGATTAATTCAATTGTGAACTAATAGCATACATTTTCTTATCAGTTCTGATTTGGTCTATTTTTCCACTTAATCTGTTCTAGCATGGCCATCTAAAAACTCCTGGAAAAGGCAGCCTGAAGACCCGACATTGAATTGCATAGAATTCTATGTCAGGGCAGAAATTCGTGTTTGGATCAAGGATAGTTCTCACGACCTCTACAAGCCAGAATGATGAATAAAATTATATTTTCTGGTGGTCTGTGTGGTCGGTCCTATTGCTGGTACGAATGGGGAAACAAAATATCCAGTAGTGTTATTAACCCCACCTTCAGTATGTTGGTCTGTATACATAGCCGCTGGAAGTAGGAATGTTGAAGGTGCTGCAGTACCCCCTGAAAAATCTGAATATAAAATAAAAAGCAAACAAATAATATATATATATATATATATATATATATATATATATATATAAAAAAACGTTTTTCACAAAAGTAGTGCACAGGGCCTTTATTAGTATTAGCAGACCAATATATATATATATATATATATGTCTGTCATGTGGGCAAAAACTTTTTTCAGCATCTCCACTTTATTATTAAGAACAGTATCTTGCAGGATTCAATAGTTGGAATTGTAAGAGTTGTTGCCCTGTCCCTTCGTCTGCAATGGTCATTCTAATGGAATCCATCCAGTAACAACAAAACCCTGTCCTCAAACATTTACATTAAAATGTGCAAAGTTATGGGCAGACAAAACATCCATATCAAACTAAATATTTGTCTTGATCAAATAACATGGGAAACCACTTTGTGCATTATTAATTTTCCATCCTTACAAACCACTTAATATGAAATGTGCATTACTGTATGGTACAGAAGCTGGTCATCTAGGTTTGTACCTGTAGTCTCCATCACCATGAAGAAAAACAATACACAATACAATAATTGAGTACATTGAGACAGTAAGTGGTTTATGGTGATGTGGCTCAGTTGGTAGAGCATGGCACTTGCAATGTTCAAAAACAAAAAAGGATAAATATTTTTGTCACATGCGCCGAATACAACAGGTAGAGCTTACAGTGAAATGCTTACTTACAAGCCATTAAAACTTCTTGAAGTATTGTTGGTTAAGAAAAAAAGTGTTAAGTAAAAAAAAAAGTAAGAAATAAAAGTAACAAATAATTAAACAGCAGCAGTAAAATAACAATAGTGAGGCTATATACAGGGGGTACCGGTACAGAGTCAATGTGCAGGGGCACCGGTTAGTCGAGGTAATTGAGGTAATATGTACATGTAGGTAGAGTTAAAGTGCCTATGCATAGATAATAAATAGAGAGTAGCAGCAGCGCAAAAGAGGGGTCTGGGTAGCCCTTTGATTAGCTGTTCAGGAGTCTTATGGCTAGGGGGTAGAGGCTGTTAAGAAGCCTTTTGGACCTAGACTTGCCGCTTACCATGCGGTAGCAGAGAGAACAGTCCATGAGAAGGGTGGCTGGAGTCTTTGAAATGTTTCAATGTTAGGGATGTGGGTTCGATTCACATGGCGGACGAGTACGAAAATGTATGCACTCGTTACTGTAAGTTTCTCTGGATAAGAGCGTCTGCTAAAATGGAAAAAGATTGAATAGACCATTTCAGTTTTCATATAGAAATAAGTTGCATTTGCAAAGTATTTAAAGAAACTGGAAAACATATATCAAGCAAGTATTTTTATTAGCAGATTAACTTTTGTACAGATAATTATCAGACTCAAGTTACAAATGCTGGAAAACACTCAAATACATTTAGTTAAAACAGTTTAACAAAAGTAGTGCACTGGGCCTTTACTAGTCCTGTATTAGTGGATCGATACAGACTTCTTCAGTGGGGGCAATTCATCTTTCCCCCCATGGCATAAAACATTTAATAAATCACTGCACCCCCAAACTACTTTCCACGGCTATGTCTGTATATAGTTTGTATTTCCGGTTTTCATTTTCATTCCTGTTACAATTTGCACGTGACAAAGACTTGCACAATATTGGCGAGCCTAAACAAATGACAAACACTAACAGTTGATTGCCAGGAAATGTGCTTCGGTCATCAAGTGCAATGTGTCAACAGATTAAAAATACAAGTGACAGAACCTATTGGCGGCGCAAAAAGTCTGGTAAACAACGCTTTCCTGTGGATACCCTATCTCCACCTACCGCCAAAAGGACCGACAGCATGCACAACCGGTAAAGTAAGTGTAAATATAATTTTATTTAATATTCTGCCTTGTAAAGAATAATGAGTATTTTTTACAGCGACTTCTTTCAGACTGATATTCATGTAGTAACCATGGTAACCATCTGATGTTTAGGCAAGGAAAGGCATAGTAGATGAACAAAGCTGTCAAAAAGAACAACATGAGTGGGAATGACGAGTAGGTGTTGAGAGCCCCCAGAGTGGTTGATATGATAATGACATTGAGTTGCTGGGCAGCATTTGACTCACCTTGTTATTCTATAGGCTGACATTGTGTCTGCTGTGTTGGTGTCCAGCTGAATTTCCAACATATCTCCTCTGTTGTGAAGAGACATATTTAAGAAATGTAAAAGAGACACGAAAACGGAACATTGCTGATGGACATGCATGAAATACCAATTTCTCACACTCATTAACAGTCAACTGCATCTGAAGGAGCCCAGTGTAGAGTAGATGTAAACAGGAGGGGCTAATCACACCTGATCTTCTGCATGATGATCTCACATTTGGCCTCAAAGTACTCAAACTGTTTCCTGTCAAGTTATTTCTGGGCTTTTAGCCTGTGGTCAAGGATAAGTGACTGGAGAATCTGAATGCATCCTAACAGCTCCTGGAGAAAACACGTCGATCGTGAGTGAAGGTCGCAACACGTGAGACAAACCTAAGAATACATCAAACCAAGTGTTGAGAGTCTCTTACAGAGAGGTAGCAGGGAGTCTGCTTTTGCAGCAGGGCGGCACTCACGGCTATTCCCCTTCAGACTCTCTGCTCTTTTCCTTTCGCTTTCCAGAAGGGCAGACAAGCGAGACAGCTTCATGTTCTTCAGCCTTTCACTCTCACCCTCTGTCCAAGAAAGAAGAGGAGTGGTATGTTTCACCATTCACACACATGCAGGTGAGCGGCTATACCATAAAGCCAGATACTGCCACATTGGTAAATACATTTGGTGTCCATTACATAGCAAGACACACACATACTGTCATATGTAAAATCGTATTTATGCTACATATCTACGTTTTGGTAAAAGTCTGGTGTCTCTTTACCCCATTCAGGCTGATAGTAGGACTGGAAACACGTCTCCCAGAGATGCTTTTCTAATTCTCTGGGCAGTTTGTTTCATTTTCCACATATCCTGTTTAGCTAAACATGAACAAGTCCAAGAAATCCAAGACTAGGGGTTACCAGAGCTCTAGAAGAGCAGTGTGAGTGTGATACTGTACATAAATAGGAAAAGCACTCGGAAATAAGACAACAGGCTTGTCACTGCATTGCAGAGGAAGAGTTTATAGCGTTTCACTGTATTTTTACACCTGTTGCATCCTGGGCAAGCGATAAACTTTGATTTGATTAGTTGTTGCCGGTGCGTGGGAATTATTTGAAAATTGCTGGATTTTTTACATTTCTTTATTTTTAAACACACGCTGCACCTGCCAGTATAACTTGTGCTAATGGATCTTAAAGAAGAAGTTTCATTTTTTCCAACCAAATCACAATGTTTATGTAAATAGCATGTTATTCAAGGGTCCAGACACCTTTTGTGATTTATATAACATTGCGGATAAAGTTCAGAATGACACAATTTCATGTATACAACATCTAAAGACCTGCATCACAACACTGAGAGCTTCGCTGTTTCTAAAATTACCTATCTGGGTGTTTTTGGAGCCTTGGTTCTTTTTTTTTCCGGGCCCCCCTTACTACACAACGACGATGAGAAAAGGATTAGCTGTTTGGGGTAAGTTTCTCAAAAACATGTGAAATCACACAAAAGGTGTCTGTCTATAACATACCATTTTAATATATTTAAAAAAAAATTGGTTATAAAAATAACTCATGCTTTAAGTATCAGCCTCACGGACAAAGTGTACCTACCTCCTCTTGTGGCATCAGCTACAGCACCTGTTGGACACTCAGTCCTAGGACAGGAGGTTGGTCCTGGCTGGTGGTGTCACTAGGGTCCAACTACCTGACACACTGGGCCACCACCAGACACTGCTCCACAGTCTCATAAAACTGCCAGGGGGAAACAAGATTTAGGTTTATTCTAACATTATACAGTACTTTGGAGGATCAATGTAAACAAAAAGTAACCTTTTGGAAATCAAATTCACTTGGGTGGTCAAACTACTTCACCAATGATCTACTTGTATCTAGGCCTATATACATTATTTGTGCATTAATAGATGTAACCTTAAAGAGGGATTATGGTACTAAGTGTACTGTGTGTTGCTCTGCCAGACACACAACAAGAATAGAGCAGTCTAGAGTTATGTATAGTAGAGTCCATTCAGCAATGAGCAATGAGTACTGTTCTGTATTGTACAGTGTCGTCCTCTGGAGGCACAGTGGAGTGATGCTTTCTGACACAGTGCTCCTGGATCATCTCCTGCAGTAGCCTGTACAGGCTCTCTGAACACAGCCCATTAAGCCTCTGTCTGCAGGTCTCTCTCAGCCTGGATTAAAACAACATAATCTCAGTCATTTAAAGCGATTCACACAACACGCACCCACACACAGAGTAGTCCAAGTCCATAACATGGTCTTAAATAGCAACAACAACTCTAGTAGTGTAATAACACAACAACAATGTCATTGCTTAAAGTAGAACCACAATTGTATTATTATGAGAGGGACAAATTAATACTCTTGGATGCACCAGAATCTTTAAATGCGGTCCTGAGACATGTACTTTACAGTAATCGGTTAATTCTTACAATCAGGCTTGAGAGAGCAAAGTTTTGAGCACATGAAGATGATAAGTTGTTTGTGTGTAATACCTTCTCCAGCTCTCTCTTCAGTGTAACAGTAAGGCTGAGGCGGTCCACATGCTGTAACAGCGTTACCAGGAGCTTGCAGAATAGAGGATTCTCGGTCAGGCCTTCTGTCAGCGGACACAGTGGGAATGAGGCGAGGACATGAAAGACAAGTTGTTACTGGTTACAGGTAAAAACATTCATAATGATAGCAGTCAAAGGTTTGGACACACCTACTCATTCAAGGGTTTTTCTTTACCTTTACTATTTTCTACATTGTAGAATAATAGTGAAGACATCAAAACTATGAAATAACATATGGAATCATGTAGTAACCCAAACAAATGTTAAACAAACCAAAATATATTTTATATTAGAGATTCTTCAAAGTAGCCATCCTTTCCTTGATGACAGCTTTGCACACTCTTGGAATTCTCTCAGCCAGCATCATAAGGTAGTCTCACCTGGAATGCATTTCAATTAACAGGTGTGCCCTATTAAAAGTTAATTTCTGAAATATCTTTCCTTCTTACTGCGTTTGAGCCAATCAGTTGTGTTGTGACAAGGTAGAGGTGGTATACAGAAGATAGCCCATCCTCTCAACCAGCTTCACCTGGAATGCTTTTCTAGCAGCCTTGAAGGAGTTTCCACATATGCTGAGCACTTGTTGGCTGCTTTTTCTTCACTCTGCGGTCCAACTCATCCCAAATCATCTCAATTGGGCTGAGTGATTGTGGAGGCCTGGTCATCTGATGCAGCACTCCATCACTCTCCTTATTGGTCAAATAGCCCTTATACAGCCTGGAGGTGTGTTGGGTCATTGTCCTGTTGAAAAACAAATGATAGTCCCACTAAGCCCAAACCAGATGGGATGGCATATCGCTTCAGAATGCTGTGGTAGCCATGCTGTTTAAGTGTGCCTTGAATTCTAAATAAATCACTGACAGTGTCATCAGCAATGCATCCCCACACCATTTTTATTTACCTTTATTTAACTAAGCAAGTCAGTTAAGAACAAATTGTTGTTTTCAATGATGGCCTAGGAACAGCCCCTGCCTTGTTCAGGGGCAGAACGACAGATCTTGTACCTTGTCAGCTTGGGAATTCAATCTTGCAACCTTTTGGTTACTAGTCCAACGCTCTAACCACTAGGCTACGCTGCCGAGTTGGTTTCAACTCCTCCTCCACACTTCACAGTGGGAACCACATGCGGAGATCATCCGTTCACCTACTCTGCGTCTCACTAAGACACGGTGGTTGAAACCAAAAATCTCAAATTTGGACTCATCAGACCAAAGGACAGATTTCCACCAGTCTAATGTCCATTGCTCGTGTTTCTTGGCCCCAGCAAGTCTCTTCTTCTTATTGGTGTCCTTTAGTAGTGGTTTCTTTGCAGCAATTTGGCCTGATTCACTCAGTCTCCCCTGAACAGTTAATGTTGAGATGTGTTTGTTATTAGAATTCTGTGAAGCATTTATTTGGGCAGCAATCTGAGGTCCAGTTAACTCTAATGACCTTATCCTCTGCAGCAGAGGTAACTCTGGGTCTTCCTTTCCTATGGCGGTCCTCATGAGAGCCAGATTCATCATAGCGCTTGATGGTTTTTGCAACTGCACTTGAAGAAAAATTCAAAGCTCTTGAAATGTTCCGTATTGACTGATATTCATGTCTTAAAGTAATGATGGACTGTCGTTTCTCTTGTATTATTTGAGCTGTTCTTGCCATAATATGCACTTGGTCTTTTACCAAATAGAGCTATCTTCTGTATACCACCCCTACCTTGTCACAACACAACTGATTGGCTCAAACGCATTAAGAAGGAAATAAATTCCACAAATTAACAAGGCACACCTGTTAATTGAAATGCATTCCAGGTGACTACCTCATGAAGCTGGTTGAGATAATGCCAAGAGTGTGCAAAGCTGTCATCTAAAACTCTTTGCTAGGTAAAGCCCCGCCTTATCAAATCAAATTTATTTACAGTGCCTTGCGAAAGTATTCGGCCCCCTTGAACTTTGCGACCTTTTGCCACATTTCAGGCTTCAAACATAAAGATATAAAACTGTATTTTTTTGTGAAGAATCAACAACAAGTGGGACACAGTCATGAAGTGGAACGACATTTATTGGATATTTCAAACTTTTTTAACAAATTAAAAACTTAAAAATTGTGCGTGCAAAATTATTCAGCCCCTTTACTTTCAGTGCAGCAAACTCTCTCCAGAAGTTCAGTGAGGATCTCTGAATGATCCAATGTTGACCTAAATGACTAATGATGATAAATACAATCCACCTGTGTGTAATCAAGTCTCCGTATAAATGCACCTGCACTGTGATAGTCTCAGAGGTCTGTTAAAAGCGCAGAGAGCATCATAAAGAACAAGGAACACACCAGGCAGGTCCGAGATACTGTTGTGAAGAAGTTTAAAGCCGGATTTGGATACAAAAAGATTTCCCAAGCTTTAAACATCCCAAGGAGCACTGTGCAAGCGATAATATTGAAATGGAAGGAGTATCAGACCACTGCAAATCTACCAAGACCTGGCCGTCCCTCTAAACGTTCAGCTCATACAAGGAGAAGACTGATCAGAGATGCAGCCAAGAGGCCCATGATCACTCTGGATGAACTGCAGAGATCTACAGCTGAGGTGGGAGACTCTGTCCATAGGACAACAATCAGTCGTATATTGCACAAATCTGGCCTTTATGGAAGAGTGGCAAGAAGAAAGCCATTTCTTAAAGATATCCATAAAAAGTGTTGTTTAAAGTTTGCCACAAGCCACCTGGGAGACACACCAAACATGTGGAAGAAGGTGCTCTGGTCAGATGAAACCAAAATTGAACTTTTTGGCAACAATGCAAAACGTTATGTTTGGCGTAAAAGCAACACAGCTGAACACACCATCCCCACTGTCAAACAAGGTGGTGGCAGCATCATGGTTTGGGCCTGCTTTTCTTCAGCAGGGACAGGGAAGATGGTTAAAATTGATGGGAAGATGGATGGAGCCAAATACAGGACCATTCTGGAAGAAAACCTGATGGAGTCTGCAAAAGACCTGAGACTGGGACGGAGATTTGTCTTCCAACAAGACAATGATCCAAAACATAAAGCAAAATCTACAATGGAATGGTTCAAAAATAAACATATCCAGGTGTTAGAATGGCCAAGTCAAAGTCCAGACCTGAATCCAATCGAGAATCTGTGGAAAGAACTGAAAACTGCTGTTCACAAATGCTCTCCATCCAACCTCACTGAGCTCGAGCTGTTTTGCAAGGAGGAATGGGAAAAAATGTCAGTCTCTCGATGTGCAAAACTGATAGAGACATACCCCAAGTGGCTTACAGTTGTAATCGCAGCAAAAGGTGGCGCTACAAAGTATTAACTTAAGGGGGCTGAATAATTTTGCACGCCCAATTTTTCAGTTTTTGAATTGTTAAAGAAGTTTGAAATATCCAATAAATGTCGTTCCACTTCATGATTGTGTCCCACTTGTTGTTGATTCTTCACAAAAAATACAGTTTTATATCTTTATGTTTGAAGCCTGAAATGTGGCAAATGGTCGCAAAGTTCAAGGGGGCCGAATACTTTCGCAAGGCACTGTATATAGCCCTTCGTACATCAGCTGATATCTCAAAGTGCTGTACAGAAACCCAGCCTAAATCCCCAAACAGCAAGCAATGCAGGAGTAGAAGCACAGTGGCTAGGAAAAACTCCCTAGAAAGGCCAAAACCTAGGAAGAAACCTAGAGAGGAACCAGGCTATGTGGGGTGGCCAGTCCTCTTCTGGCTGTGCCGGGTGGAGATTATAACAGAACATGGCCAAGATGTTCAAATGTTCATAAATGACCAGCATGGTCGAATAATAATAAGGCAGAACAGTTTAAAGCACAGCCCCCACACCACTAGAGGGATATCTTCAACCACCAACTTACCATCCTGAGACAAGGCTGAGTATAGCCCACAAAGACCTCCGCCACGGCACAACCCAAGGGGAGGGGGGGGGGGGGGGGGGGTGCCAACCCAGACAGGATTGGCCAACCCAGACAGCTCACTGATCACTATAGCAGAACCCACCCGTAGCACGCGCTCCAGCAGGTATATTTCACTGGTCACCCCCAAAGCCTATTCCTACTTTGGCTGCCTTATCTCCCTCACTAATCTTAAGCACCAGCTGTCAGAGCAGCTCACAGATCACTGCACCTGTACATAGCCCATATGTAAATAGCCCAACTACCTCATCCCAATACTGTTATTTATTTTTGCTCCTTTGCACCCCAGTATCTCTACTTGCACATTAATCTTCTGCACATCTATCACTCCAGTGTTTAATTGCTAAATTGTAATTATTTTGCCACTATGGCCTATGTATTGCCTTAAGTTCTCATTTACAACCACGACCTGTCTTACCTCATTTGCACACACTGTATATATACTTTCCCCCCCCTATTGTGTTATTGACTGTATGTTTGTTTATTCCATGTGTAACTCTGTTTTGTTGTTTGTGTCGCACTGCTTTGCTTTATCCTGGCCAGGTCGTGGTTGTAAATGAGAACTTGTTCTCAACTAGCCTACCTGGTTAAATAAAGGTGAAATACATATATATTTTTTAAGCTGTCAAGGCAAAGGGTGGCTACTTTGAAGGATCTCAAATATAAAATATATTTTGATTTGTTTAACACTTTTTTGGTTACATGATTCCATATGTGTTATTTCATAGTTTTGATGTCTTGACTATTATTCAATGTAGAATATAGCACAAATATAGAAAAGCCCTTGAATGAGGAGGTGCGACCAAACTTTTGACTGCTACTGTATGGTTTGAGGCATGATACGATACCCCCAGGATTTAACACTACAAGACTTCTCAAACATTTTCTTAACAAACAGTTTAGATAGGACGTCTAGAAACAGGGCAATGTACACTGTTGTGTAATGTTAGCTCATTTAGTTACTAACAATGACATTGACATCAGAAATAGGCTGACACTTTACTTTTAGAATACCTTGTTGATGCAAGTTGTATCCTTTTCCCAGTGATCGAACCCTCACAGAATAACGAGTGGACATCAGTTGACCAAAGCCCCTTACTCACTTGACATACAAAGGCGCTCGTGGATGAACGTAGCGCTACCACGATCATAAAAAAGGATATGGTCTACGGTTATCAAAAGTACACAAAACTAGCCTAGAAATCATTGGTGAGCTGGCTAGCTGTGCCGTCGTATGCTGATAAAGATAACGTAAACTGTATGTCACCTGATAAACGGTTTCGTTGCAATTTAACAGAAGATAGGCAGCTACTGTTAAACAGATTGTAACGGTTGTTTACACAAGTGGTGAGCACAACAAATTGACGATATCAGGGTCGTCACTAGTTACCACAGCTACAAAGTCGTAAACCTAGCCTATTTCTACAATTTATCTGCTTAAAATGTGATTTTAAACCTAACTATTTTTTTAACTCTAAACTTACCACACTACCTTATGCCTCATCTTAAATAAAATTTTACAAAATGTTTCATTCATTTTTACGATTTGGCCAATTCTGAGTTTGTGGCTGTGCTATCTAATGGAACGCCGCTATCGGCGATTACCCCGCCTCTGCAAACAGTCAGCTGATTGGTTAATGCGGTAGAAAAGGAAGACAAATCTTTTAGAACAGGGTCCGTGCTAATTGGGATCCTTGGGACGTCACAACCAAGTATTAGGCTTGGGTTTACTGTAATGTAGTACAATTTAGATTACAGTGGTACTGAAATTGGAAAATGACCCCCAAATGACTGTCAATTCAATGCACCAACTACATTTCTATGTATGACACCGGCATTTCACGTAATTGGGACTTGACACATTGACACCTAACCTATCAGCGTCGTACAGTAAAGCATGAATCATGACGTTCACTTGACCAAACGTGTGCAAATCAGCAGCGGCCAGCATGTCTGGTGCTGCCAATGAACGCGTTCCAACGAACTGCTGTCTGGCCAATGGGAAGCCTCCACGATGGGGAAGAAGTGACGGCTTATATACGGAGAGCACCGTTCATTAAACATTATTTTACAGACTCACAATCGTAGGGGTTTCTGAAGAACACAGGCTGTGAAGCAAATCACTTCCATTGAGATAAACCCCAAAGGAAGACTCCATCGAATTATTTACAAAGGTATGTGAATTAAACGCAAGTTAACTCAAAATAAAGATTCAATTTTACATAAATGCCAGAGGGAGCTTTTTTTTGGGGGGGGCTAGTTTCCTGTTTAACTGAAGTTAGTTAGCTAGCTGACCAGCAGGTTATCCAGAAATTAAATGGAATATTTAACTAATTTATATCTAAACATGGAGCTTGTTTAACAACAGTTTAGCTACCCTTTTAAATTGTCTGTCTTTCGTCAGCTAGCTAACGTTAGCCATCATGCTTGAAAAAGGTCAGCCCGTTTTGTAGCTAAGTTACCTCGCTAGCTTGCACGCCTTTTGAAACCGGTGTCTCCAATTGGTAAAGCAGCATCAGCAGCTAACTAACCACTAGCTCTAGTTTAAATCCCTATAATATGGCGATGTTAGCTAGCCAACCACTAGATAGATATTCGTAAAAAAAAAAAAAAAATACAAAAAAATCGCCAAATGTTTTAATTACCAAATGTAATGTTGGCTTTATTTGGGCACATTTATTACCGGTAGTCTTGTGCGCCACCCATTAACTCTTAAGTTTTTTTAACATGGGGGCTAACCTCGGTCTGGCCTAGGAGTCTACACACACCAGTATGCACCGTCATGTCAGCATCAGAGGGCCAAATTAACTCGTTCCGTTTGATGTACAAGGATGAAAGGCCTACACCGTGAACTAGGCAACAACATTTAGTGTCTTGACTTTCTCTTTTTGACAGTACTTCAGAGTTGCGTGAACAGCCACCGAATAAAGATGAGGCTTTTGTGCATGGTTCTGCTGGTCGCCAGCAGTGTTTTTGCCGATGATGAAGACAAGCGGGAAAGTGTGGGAACCGTGGTTGGCATCGACTTGGGGACCACCTATTCCTGGTAAGCATTTTGTAATGAATAGCAAATTTATTCTTAGGTCTCATACTCCCAATCATTTGGCTAAAGGACTCTAGCGTATCATGTGATGTAGTTGATACTTTCCATGGTTCTCATCTTTATGCTTCTCCTTTTCCAGTGTTGGTGTGTTCAAGAATGGCCGTGTTGAGATCATTGCCAACGACCAGGGAAACCGCATCACTCCATCCTATGTGGCCTTCACCGCAGAGGGGGAGCGTTTAATCGGTGACGCCGCCAAGAACCAGCTCACCTCCAACCCCGAGAACACAGTTTTTGATGCCAAGAGACTGATTGGCCGTGCCTGGACTGATTCTGCTGTACAGCATGACATCAAGTACTTCCCCTTCAAGGTGAGCCCTAACAAACACACCCCCTGCCCTAATCTCCTGAAGCACTCACTATGCAAATAATATACTACTTATTCAGCATGTAACTATGCTGAAGTAGCTCTGGAATTGTTTTTAGAGGAGAAATGCTTAATGGTGACTACTTAAATCTTCTAGGTTATCGAGAAGAAGAGCAAGCCCCATATTCAGGTGGACATCGGTGGAGGTCAGCTGAAGACCTTCGCTCCAGAGGAGATCTCTGCCATGGTTCTCACCAAGATGAAGGAAACCGCTGAGGCTTACCTGGGAAAGAAAGTGACACACGCTGTGGTCACTGTCCCCGCCTACTTCAATGACGCCCAGCGTCAGGCCACCAAGGATGCTGGAGTCATCGCCGGCCTGAATGTCATGAGGATTATCAACGAACCGTAAGTGTTGGTCTTCACAATGCAGAAACTGAATTAACATTAGAATGACTGGCCCAATATTTATTTAAATCACTGCAAATATCTGCCAAGACTGTGCTGGTTACATCTGTTTCCCCCTCTATTCCAGAACTGCAGCTGCCATCGCCTACGGCCTGGACAAGAAGGACGGTGAGAAGAACATCCTGGTGTTCGACCTGGGCGGCGGCACCTTTGATGTTTCCCTCCTGACCATCGACAACGGTGTGTTTGAGGTAGTCGCCACCAATGGCGACACCCACTTGGGAGGAGAGGACTTTGACCAGCGTGTCATGGAGCACTTCATCAAGCTGTACAAGAAGAAGACCGGTAAGGACGTGCGCAAGGACAACCGTGCTGTGCAGAAGCTGCGTCGTGAGGTGGAGAAGGCCAAGAGGGGCCTGTCTGCCCAGCACCAGGCTCGCATTGAGATTGAGTCCTTCTTTGACGGAGAGGACTTCTCAGAGACCCTGACACGTGCCAAGTTTGAGGAGCTCAACATGGTAAGTTGGTTCTAATGACCATAAAACAGTGACACTGTTGGCCCATTGATCTTGGAACATCCAATTCAAATTGAAAACGCATTCATGGAACCTCTTTTAATTTGCCATTTGTATTACTTGTCTATCAGGACCTGTTCCGTTCCACCATGAAGCCCGTGCAGAAGGTGATGGAGGACTCTGACTTGAAGAAGACCGACATTGACGAGATTGTCTTGGTGGGTGGCTCTACCCGTATCCCCAAGGTCCAGCAGCTGGTGAAGGAGTTCTTCAATGGCAAGGAGCCCTCTAGGGGCATCAACCCTGATGAGGCTGTGGCCTATGGAGCTGCCGTGCAGGCTGGAGTGCTGTCTGGAGAGGAGGACACAGGTGGGTCTTGGTCCATGTGCTTACGCCATGCACTATGCTAAGTTAAGGCTATACCATGAGGTATCTTCATATTTCCTTATTTCTACATAAGGAAATGTAGGCTAGATGTTTAGATTTGAAACCAAACAATGGATACCTACAGGTCAAAAACATCAGTGCTGTTCCTATTATGTGTATCACAGCAGTTACATTTTTGATCACAACTAATGGTTTCCTGTCTTGTCCATCAGGTGACCTGGTTCTTCTGGATGTGTGCCCCCTGACCCTGGGTATTGAGACTGTGGGAGGAGTCATGACCAAGCTGATCCCCAGAAACACTGTGGTGCCAACCAAGAAGTCCCAGATCTTCTCTACCGCCTCTGACAACCAGCCCACTGTCACCATCAAAGTTTACGAGGGTATGTTCCTTTGATTAATCGCTGCCCCTTGTTGCTACATCCATAAATGGTGTTTTACTCTGTAAAGAATGACAAGATTGGATCTGTTTAAAATTCTGCTTCTCTCCTTCATCCAGGTGAGCGTCCCCTGACCAAAGACAACCACCTGCTGGGAACCTTTGACCTGACTGGCATCCCCCCCGCACCTCGTGGTGTGCCCCAGATCGAGGTCACCTTCGAGATTGATGTCAACGGCATCCTGCGCGTCACAGCTGAGGACAAGGGAACAGGCAACAAGAACAAGATCACCATCACCAATGACCAGAACCGTCTGACTCCCGAGGACATTGAGCGCATGGTCAACGATGCGGAGCGCTTCGCCGACGAGGACAAGAAGTTGAAGGAGCGCATTGATGCCCGCAACGAGCTTGAAAGCTACGCCTACTCGCTCAAGAACCAGATCGGCGACAAGGAGAAGCTGGGCGGCAAGCTGTCAGCCGAGGACAAGGAAACCATAGAGAAAGCAGTAGAGGAGAAGATTGAGTGGATGGAGTCTCACCAAGAGGCTGAGCTGGAGGACTTCCAGGCAAAGAAGAAGGAGCTGGAAGAGGTGGTGCAGCCGATCGTCAGCAAGCTTTACGGAAGTGCAGGTGGACCCCCGCCTGAGGGAGGAGAAGAAGAGGGAGAGGCAGATCAGGGTGATAAGGATGAGTTGTAAGGCTGTCTGGAGTGGCACAGATGTACATATTGGACATAAAATGTTAAGAAAAGGGGCTGCAAAAACGCAACCATGAATCTGCTGGAAAGACTTGTGAAATATTGTTTCAATGTGAGGGACGTTCTCTTCGCTGAGTGGCGGAGGTATACTAGTCGGCCTGTTCGAGGCTCGCTGCTGTTCTCAGGCAGTTTGAAAAGGAGTTCTCTAGGGGGAGGGTTTAGTGGGGTGGGTGCTAGACTGGGGTTTCTGGGTGAAGGGTAACATGTTCACAAGCAATGTTAACAAGTTATTTATTGAATCTGGTCATTGTAGAAAATACTTTCTACTGTAAAGACATTGAAATAAATGTTTGATACAAATGTCTTTGATTTGTCTCTGATATTATTCTGCATCAATTTACACCTGTGTAATATGTTAATGAGACACCACAATGGCTGTTGGCTGTGTGCAGCGGGTCGATGTCCTATTGCCTCTGACCACAGAACATCGACTCATTTTCTGTACATTTCCAAACTATTCCATGTTTAAAATTCATGTAACTGTGGTATGACTTGGTGGTCTGCACCATAATACCATCTGTGACCGCCTCAATGGCACTGCCCATGCTATCCATTTTGAAGTAGTCAATTTGCTGATTTCCCTCCCGACAAACTGATTGGATATGACTTCAGGAGGGATCAGCTAATGTAGTTTAACATCCCACACAGTTGACGACAATGTTAAGCGCTCTATGGCAGGGCTCTCCAACCCTTTTCCTGGAGAGATACCTTCCTGTAGATTTTTCACTCCAACTACACTTAACCAAGTGCAGTTTATCCAGCTAATTATTAGGACTGTTGCTCTCCAGGAACAGGGTTGGAGAATCCTGCTCTATGGCCTGCGTGCATCTGCCATGCAACACCATTTTGCATAGCTACTTGCAGTTCCGTATGTATGTGGGGTGTAAATTAAGCTCTACTGGCACTGAACCAACATCTGATCCATGATCGGCTTATGACACTGGTTGGATTTATTTGAAAAAGGTGGCGCTAAAATGAACTGCAACAATTATTGACCAACAGTTAAACATACAGGCACATACACACGGTATTTCCCAGAGCAGTAGCTATCAAGGTCACGTTAAGACAGTTACAACACAGTCACTGTGTATGACCCCCTGAGTGTCCATCCCTCCAAACACAAATGCCAGCTGTACGGTCCCTGACGCTGAGGAGCTCTGGGCCTGGTCTCTCTCTCCACTGGTGTGCTCAGGCCTTACTCTCCAGGGTAGGACACACATGGAGTGGTCCAGTCTGTTGGGTGGCATGTTCCCTTCAAACCTCAACAGGGTCCAGCGCTGTTTGTCTGCACAGGATAAGAGAAACAAAATCCTAAAGGTGCATTAGTATCCCAAAACAGTATGGCTGTCAGGAAATATTCTCTCCAGGATAGATACAACAGTGACTTGTGTGGCAATTATTACATCTGAAAGTAGAGAAACATGACACAATATACAGAGAACTTGGATGGAAAATTGCAGCCAATATTGCCACTCCTATTTGCCATATCTTCAATTTAAGCCTACTAGAAAGTGTGCCCTCAGGTCTGGAGGTAGGCAAAAGTAATTCCAATAGCTGACCAATCAGCCTGTTACTAACACTTAGTAAAGTTTTGGAAAAAATTGTGTTTGACCAGATACAATGCAATTATACAGTAAACAAATTCAACATTCAACAACCACAGCACTTACACGATTGGCTGAGAGAAATTGATGATAAAAAGATTGTGGGGGCTGTTTTGTTAAGACTTCAGTGAGGCTTTTGACATTATCGATCATATTCTGCTGCTGGAAAAATGTATGTGTCATGGCTTTACACCCCCTGCTACATTGTGGATAAAGAGTTACCTATCTAACAGAACACAGGGTAGGGGGCAGCATTTGGAATTTTGGATGAAAAGCGTGCCCAAATTAAACTGCTACTCAGGCCCAGAAGATAGGATATGCATATAATTAGTAGATTTGGATAGAAAACACTTGAAAGTTTCCAAAACTGTTAAATTAATGTCTGTGAGTATAACAGAACTGATTTGGCAGTGAAAACCTGAGAAAAATCCATTCAGGAAGTAGGATTTGTTTGTTTGTTGTAGTTTTCTATTCAATGCCATTACAGTATCCATTGACTTAGGAGTCAAATTGCAGTTCCTATGCCTTCCACTAGATGTCAACAGTCTTTAGAAATGGTTTCAGGCTTGTATTCTGAAAAATGAGGGAGTAAAAGCAGTCTGAATGAGTGGACCCTGCCGTGTCACAGAGCTTTTTCATGCGCACGACCGAGAGAGTGCCTTTCTTATTTACCTTTTATATTGACGACGTTATTGTCCAGTTGAAATATTATCGATTATTTAGGCTAAAAACAATCTGAGGAGTGAATATAAACATCGTTTGACATGTTTCTATGAACTTTACGGATACATTTTGGATTTTTTTGTCTGCTTGTTGTGACTGCGTTTGAGCCTGTGGATTACTGAAGAAAACACGCAAACAAAACGGAGGTTTTCGGATATAAAGAGAGACTTTACCGAACAAAAGGAACATTTATTGAATAAATGAATGTCATCTGAGTGCAACCATATGAAGATCATCATAGGTAAGTAAGGTAAGTGATTAATTTTATCTCTATTTCTAACTTGTGTAACTCTTCTACTGGTTACTGTTTGTTACTGTTTGTTACTGTTTGTAATGTTTGTAATGATTTGTCTGCTGGGCTATGTACTCAAATAATTGTAAGGTATGCTTTCGCCGTAAAGCATTTTTGAAATCTGACACCGTGGTTGGATTCACAAGAAGTTCATCTTTAAACCTATGTAAAACAGTTGTATCTTTTCTGAATTTTTCTAATGAGTATTTCTGTATTTGAATTTGGCGCTCTGCAATCTCACTGGATTTTGGCCAGGCGGGACGCTCCCTCATACCCTAGAGGGGTTAATGGAAGCCTCTCCAACATAATCCAGGTAGAATCAGGAATTCCCCAGGGCAGCTGTCTAGGGCCCTTACTTTTTTCAATCTTTACTAATGACATGCCACTGGCCTTGAGCAAAGCCAGTGTCTCTATGTATCCGGATGACTCAACACTATACACGTCAGCTACTACAGCGACTGAAATGACTGCAACACTTAACAAAGAGCTGCAGTTCATTTCAGAATGTGTGGCAAGGAATAAGTTAATCCTAAATAATTCAAAAACTAAAAGCATTGTATTTGGGACAAATCATTCACTAAGCCCTAGACCTCAACTAAATCTTGTAATAAATCATGTGGAAATTGAGCAAGTTGAGGTGACTAAACTGCTTGAAGTAACCCTGGATTGTAAATATTGTCATGGTCAAAATATATTAATACAACAGTAACTAAGATTGGGAGAAGTCTGTCCATAATAAAGTGCTGCTCTGCCTTAACAGCACTATCAACAAGGCAGGTCCTACAGGCCATAGTTTTGTCGCACCTGGACTACTGTTCAGTCGTGTGGTCAGGTACCACAAAGAGGGACTTAGGAAATTGCCATTGGCTCAGAACAGGGTAGCACGTCTGGCCCTAGGATGTACAGAGAGCAAATATTAATAATATGCATGTCAATCTCTCTTGGCTCAAAGTGGAGGAGAGATTGACTTCATCACTACTTGTCCAGAACAGACTGTGGGAGGCACATAGTACTACATAGAGGCTTGACTACATGGAACTCTATTCCATATCAGGTAACTGATGCAAGCAGTATAATCAGATTGAAAAAAGCAGACAAAACTACACCTTATGGAACAGCGGGGACTGTGAAGCAACATAAACATAGAGGCAGCACATGTACACACACACATGATAACATACACACTAAACACACACATGGATTTTGTGTTGTATATATGTGGTAGTGGAGTATGGGCCTGAGGGCACGCACTTAGTGTGTTGTGAAATCTGTTTTGAATGCATTATAATGTTTTTAAAATGGTATAACGGCCTTCATTTTGCCAGACCTTGGCAGCAGCTAATGGGGATCCAGAATAAATACCACATTCATGAAATATTCCAAAGTAGATATTTTTGGCCTCACCACACTGAAATCTGTACATTGCATTGCTGGCCCCTTCTGGGGTCATCCCTCCAAAGATGTAGATGTTCTTTCCGAGGGCCACAGCCGAGTGGGCAGCCACCCCCGGGGGGATGTCTCCTTTGGCTTGGACCTTCTCCCACTTCATACTGCCTAGATAAAGTGTAGCACCAAATAGTTAACAGGACCAGCCATACCACTTCTCATGCCAACATAGAATGAGAGATTTTACTGGAACTACATTTGAGTCATTTAGCAGACTTCCAATTAGTGCATTCATCTTAAGATAGCTAGGTGAGACAACATCACAATCGTATCAAGTACATTTTCCCTCAACAAACTATTTATCAGCAAAATCAGTGATAGTAGGGAGGGGGCGTCGGGAAAGTTATTTAAGATACTCTTCAAAGAGGTAGGGTTTCAGACGTTTTCGGAAAATGGGCAGGGACTCCGCTTTCCTGACTTTAGGGGGAATTTTGTTCCACCATAGAGCCCCATAGTGGAGGTGTCATAACACCCACAAAACCTAGTGGTCAAACAGGGAAATGGTTCCAATCGTTTTTCCACCATTCATTTTTCCCAGAGGGGATTTTAGAAAAACATAAAATAAGGGCTGTTTCTTGTGAAGGCTTACCCTGGTGACAGTTTGCTAACCATGTAAATCTCGAGCCGACTTTTATCAATATATTCAGCTCTATTTATTCTGATTCGAAAATGCTAATTAGCATCAAAGTAGACTTCATGCAAAACTACAAATCCCTGCAAGCTCCAGCACGTCATCTCTAGCTGACACCTTTGCTAACAGGTATTGTGTCAATTTAAAACTTGCAGTTTTAAACAGTTCACAGAATGGCCAATTTAAAGAAATGTAGCCATTATATTCATTACTACATTTAGATAACATTAGATAGTTAATCCAGAGATTCTTACATTTGCCTTGATTCGCCAGTCTCCCCCAGATCATCCTGGCATTTGTAGTTCTTTATGATAGCCACATTAGCAGTCATTTAGCATTTAATTTTTAGGGGGTAAATACAGGTAAATATGATATAAAAGTCACCTTGTCCTAGAGAGATTAACACAGTTATCAAAACATCTCGCCGGGGTAAGTCTACATGAAACAGCCCTTATTTGAAGTGTTTCTAAAATCACCTATGGGAAAAATTAATGGAGGAAAATTGATTAGAACCATTTCCCTGTCTGACCGTTAGGTTTTATGGATATTATGACTCATACTGTGGTACTCTATTGGGGTGCCAGGACAGAGAAGAGCTTTGACTGGGCTAAGCGGGAGCTGTCCACCCGTAGGGGTGGGAGGGCCAAGAGACTAGAGGTGGAGGAACAAAGTGCTCAGGTTGGTATGTAGGGTTTGAGCATAGCCTGAAGGTAAGAAGGGGTAATCCCCTTTGCTGCTCCTTATGCAAGCACCAGGGTCTTGAAGATGATGCGAGCTTCGACTGGAGGCCATTCCATTCTATTCTATTGTGTCCTTTATTTCAACAGAGGAAACAATAAAATACACCTAAAGCAGGATCAAGTTCTTCATGTGTATGACTGACTTGAATACATACTGGTGTCTAGAGAGTAGATGTCGCTGTAGAACTTCTCTCCTGCCATGCCTCCATGGATATAGATTTTGGGTCCTACCGCAGTCACCACGTGGCCGTGTCTTGCAGGGGGATGTCTGCCCTGTGTGTCTGGCTGAGACCAGGTGCAGGAAACTAAAAACGGAGACAGAGGAAAACACAAAATATCTCCTCCTAACTCTAAATTCAGTTGGTACTTTCTGAAATGTAACTTTAAAGGCCGAATTTGGCCAACAAGCTTGTTGCTTGTTTTGATACACATTTGGGCTGGTTCCTCTGTAACTGCTTTGTGAATGTGTTGTAAGTGTTGTATTGGCAGACTGATTCATGCATATTCAACCTGTGTCGAAGACGTGAAGGTTGGGGTCCGAGACAGGTGTGGCCCCTGAGTCCCCTCCAGAGAAGACAAACAGTCGGTCCCCGACGCTGGCTGAGTTAGTGTGATACGTCCTGGGACAGGGGGGCGTCCCTTTCACCTCTACACCCTTCCACAACCCACCGCCTGAAAACATAGCAACACAAAACCTCAGAAGACTAAAAGGTATGGGACATTGCTCAGAGCCAGACATTATATGAAGGAGATTGTTACTCTGCAAACACGGCTACTTGACATATTCATGAACTGTTCTATGGTACTACACTCTACAATAATCCACGCAACACATTCTGTAGATCTACAGTGCCTTGCGAAAGTATTCGGCCCCCTTGAACTTTGCGACCTTTTGCCACATTTCAGGCTTCAAACATAAAGATATAAAACTGTATTTTTTGTGAAGAATCAACAACAAGTGGGACACAATCATGAAGTGGAACGACATTTATTGGATATTTCAAACTTTTTTAACAAATCAAAAACTGAAAAATTGGGCGTGCAAAATTATTCAGCCCCCTTAAGTCAATACTTTGTAGCGCCACCTTTTGCTGCGATTACAGCTGTAAGTCGCTTGGGGTATGTCTCTATCAGTTTTGCACATCGAGAGACTGAAATTTTTCCCCATTCCTCCTTGCAAAACAGCTCGAGCTCAGTGAGGTTGGATGGAGAGCATTTGTGAACAGCAGTTTTCAGTTCTTTCCACAGATTCTCGATTGGATTCAGGTCTGGACTTTGACTTGGCCATTCTAACACCTGGATATGTTTATATTTGAACCATTCCATTGTAGATTTTGCTTTATGTTTTGGATCATTGTCTTGTTGGAAGACAAATCTCCGTCCCAGTCTCAGGTCTTTTGCAGACTCCATCAGGTTTTCTTCCAGAGTGGTCCTGTATTTGGCTCCATCCATCTTCCCATCAATTTTAACCATCTTCCCTGTCCCAGCTGAAGAAAAGCAGGCCCAAACCATGATGCTGCCACCACCATGTTTGACAGTGGGGATGGTGTGTTTAGCTGTGTTGCTTTTACGCCAAACATAACGTTTTGCATTGTTGCCAAAAAGTTCAATTTTGGTTTCATCTGACCAGAGCACCTTCTTCCACATGTTTGGTGTGTCTCCCAGGTGGCTTGTGGCAAACTTTAAACAACACTTTTTATGGATATCTTTAAGAAATGGCTTTCTTCTTGCCACTCTTCCATAAAGGCTGCATCTCTGATCAGTCTTCTCCTTGTATGAGCTGAAAGTTTAGAGGGACGGCCAGGTCTTGGTAGATTTGCAGTGGTCTGATACTCCTTCCATTTCAATATTATCGCTTGCACAGTGCTCCTTGGGATGTTTAAAGCTTGGGAAATCTTTTTGTATCCAAATCCGGCTTTAAACCCCTTCACAACAGTATCTCGGACCTGCCTGGTGTGTTCCTTGTTCTTCATGATGCTCTCTGCGCTTTTGACGGACCTCTGAGACTATCACAGTGCAGGTGCATTTATACGGAGACTTGATTACACACAGGTGGATTGTATTTATCACCATTAGTCATTTAGGTCAACATTGGATAATTCAGAGATCCTCACTGAACTTCTGAAGAGAGTTTGCTGCACTGAAAGTAAAGGGGCTGAATAATTTTGCACGCCCAATTTTTCAGTTTTTGATTTGTTAAAAAAGTTTGAAATATCCAATAAATGTCGTTCCACTTCATGATTGTGTCCCACTTGTTGTTGATTCTTCACAAAAAAATACAGTTTTATATCTTTATGTTTGAAGCCTGAAATGTGGCAAAAGGTCGCAAAGTTCAAGGGGGCCGAATACTTTTGCAAGGCACTGTATATCTCCCGACTTAGCTACAACAATGTATTCAAATCACACTATACAAATCTCCATACCTGTGAGTTGTAGGTTCTGGACACAGTTGCGGTTGCCACTCTGCTGTGCCCCAGCGAACACCCACAGGCTCTGTGGACAGCTCTCAGGGACAAAGCTGCAGTGTTCATACCGTGCCTCCAGACCCTCCCATTCAGGAATGTCCCACTCGTGACTGTCTGATAGGGTGAGAGGGACAAACATGGAACTGTCAGTCAAAGAATATTAGAACAGATTGACGTTATTGGTAAGATAATGAGTTGACTCATTGATATGAAATAAAACATTGAACTGATGTGAAACACAATAAAGAGACAGGTGCCAGGCATAATATTGTGTTGATGTGACATTTTGTCTTTACCCAGGTTTATGACATGGGATTCTGAAAAGCTGCCATTAGGGTTGGCTCCTCCTATGATCAGGATCTTCCCCTTGCCATCATCCTCAGAGGGGATGTATATACAGGTGTGGCCCACACTAACTCCTGGACCACCTCCTCTGGGTATCATAGCATACCTGGGGACAAAGACAGGAACACCATGTCATGAATAGCAGAATTGAAAGTCTAGTATTACTTCATCCTAGTTTGTTGAACTGTACGTTTATTTACCACAGTCCTGCTCGTGGTTTATCCTCTGGTTCCAGCACAGGAAGTAATTCCATTTTTCTGTGGGAGGCATCCATTCAGATGATCAGTTACAATGATGATCAGATCAGTTCAGGCATAAACCGGACCATTGTGTCCACTAACATTCTGGGGGAGAAAATGCTGCTGCTGTAAAATTAGGCTAGAAGGGATCTCGCGAGATCATCCTTCCATAATCTCGTCTCGTTGCACAAATAGAAGGTGAAATGTATTTGGCTAGGCTGCTGGATGTACCATGCCACACTGGGAAAGTTAAACTAAGGTTTTTCGATCATATTCATTCAATTTGAAAGGAAGACAGATGACAGTTAATTAGCTAACTGCTGTTATAAAGCATGAAATCAGAAGCTAACAGTATCGTAGATAGGAAGTTCATTCGCTCACTCACCCACGTTCGAAGGCTCAGTGTTATCTGTTGCACGTCGTTTAGCTGCTATTTCAATTATATGATGTATAATATAGCTAGCTACATTAATCAATATAAAGACATGTTGACGGTTTAGCTGCACGAAAATATGTACTAGCTGCTTTTCCAACTAGCTAACAACAAAATGTCGTGTCCGCGCGTAAACGACGTAACAGCGCTGTCGTCATGGATATTGCGCAGGTGAAGAGTCTGTGTGCTGTGCCAATGTGTCCACACGAGGTCACTGTTGTTGCAGGACTAAATATCCCAACACGCACATTACCCAAGAGGTTGACCGGGAGGACTACTAATAGAGAGACTGGGAAGACGCCTGCCAGGGAGCTTGGGAACATTGCTTGCATCCGCTATGACATAATCATTGTCCGCCCTCCCACCCAAAAGTCTGGAAGTGGTGAGAGAGCTCCAGCCCCACATCACACTATTACACTCACAAGTGCCTGATTGCCAAATAAAGTTATTTTCTTGCTTTGTTATTTTTTTCTCTGTCAATATTATGAATATCTCAGATAAGCTACCAAGTAAACTTCCAATGATGGCCCATATGTAGCCTTAGAAATAACAGTAATTTATTGACTATATCTGAGACTTAGATCATTAATTTGATAATACATTAGTAGTGAAACAGGGAGTAGCGATACCACCACCCCCCTTTTGCCCTCAGAACAGCCTCAATTTGTCTTGCCAATTCATTCTCAGAATGGCACACATACACAATCCATGTCTCAATTGTCCCAAGGCTTAAAAATCCTTCGTTCACCTGTCTCCTCTTTATCTACAGCGATTGAAGTGGATTCAACAAGCGACATCAATAAGGTATCATACTGTAGCTTTCACCTGGATTCACCTGGTCAGTCTGTGTCATGGAAAGAGCAAGTGTTCTTAGTATTTTGCGTACTCAGTGTATAGCTTTGACAGACATACGTACTTGCAATTCCAATGTAACAGAATTACACTTTAACTCAGTCTTTTCACTTTAAAATGTCATATAGTCATATATGTCATATAGTCATATAACATTTTTGAAAAACAAATTTGGTGGAAGAACTGTGCAGATGCAAACATTGGTATAGATACTTCAGTGTATGTGTATACACTATCGTTCAAAAGTTTGGGGTCACTTAAAAATGTTCTTGTTTTTTTAAAGAAAAACATTTTGTGTCCATTAAAATAACATCAAATTCATCAGAAATACAGTATATACATTGTTAATGTTGTAAATGACTATTGTAGCTGGAAACGGCAGATTTTTTATGGAATATCTACATAGGCGTACGGAGGCCCATTATCAGCAACCATCACTCCTGTGTTCCAATGGCACGTTGTGTTAGCTAATCCAAGTTTATAATTTTAAAAGGCTAATTGATCATTAGAAAATGCTGTTGCAATTATGTTAGCACAGCTGAAAACTTTTGTTCTGAATAAAAAAGAAATAAAACGGGCCTTCTTTAGACTAGTTGAGTATCTGGAGCATCAGCATTTGTGGGTTCGATTACAGGCTCAAAATGGCCAGAAACAAAGACTTTCTTCTGAAACTCGTCAGTCTATTCTTGTTCTGAGAAATGAAGGCTATTCCATGTGAGAAATTGCCAAGAAACTGAAGATCTCGTACAACACTGTGTACTACTCCCTTCACAGAACAGCGCAAACTGGCCCTAACCAGAATAGAAAGAAGAGTGGGAGGCCTTGGTGCACAACTGAGCAAGAGGACAAGTACATTAGAGTGTCTAGTTAGAGAAACAGATGCCTCACAAGTCCTCAACTGGCAGCTTCATAAAATAGTACCCACAAAACACCAGTCTCAACGTCAACAGTGAAGAGGCGACTCCAGGATGCTGGCCTTCTCAACAATAGACTGACGAGTTTCAGAAGAAAGTTATTTGTTCTGGCCTCTGCCGTTTCCAACTACAATAGTAATTTACAACATTAACAAAGTCTACACTGTATTTCTGATCAATGTGATGTTATTTTAATGGGCAAAAAATGTGCTTTTCTTTCAAAAACAAGGACATTTCTAAGTGACCTAAACCTTTCAATGGTAGTGTATATACACACATATATATATATATAGTACCAGTCAAAAGTTTGGACACGCCTACTCATTCAAGGGTTTTTCTTTATTTTTACTATTTTCTACATTGTAGAATAATAGTGAAGACATCAAAACTATGAAATAACACATATGGAATCCACATATGCTGAGCACTTGTTGGCTGCTTTTCCTTCACTCTGCAGTCCAACTCATCCCAAACCATCTAATTTGGGTTGAGATCAGGCGACTGTGGAGGCCAAGTCATCTGATGCGGAACTCCATCACTCTCCTTCTTGGTCAAATAGCCCTTACGCAGCCTGGAGGTGTGTTGGGTCATTGTCCTGTTGAAAATCGAATTATTGTCCCACTAAGCACAAACCAGGTGGGAAGGCGTGTCGCTGCAGAATGCTGTGGTAGCCATGCTGGTTAAGTGTGCCTTGAATTCTAAATAAATTACAGACAGTGTCACCAGCAAAGCACCTCCACACCATAACACCTCTTCCTCCATGATTCATGGTGGGAACCACACACACGGAGATCATCCGTTCACCTACTCTGCAGTTAGAACCAAAAATCTCAAATTTGGACTCATCAGACCAAAGGACAGATTTCCACCAGTCTAATGTCTGTTGCTCATGTTTCTTGGCCCAAGCAAGTCTCTTCTTCTTACTGGTGTCCTTTAGTAGTGGTTTCTTTGCAGCAATTCGACCACGAAGGCCTGATTCACGCAGTCTCCTCTAAACAGTTGATGTTTAGATGTGTCTGTTACTTGAACTCTGTGAAGCTGCCACACCCTGATCTGTTTCACCTGTCCTTGTTATTGTCTCCACCCCCAGGTGTCGCTTGTTTTCCCAGTGTATTTTCCCCAGTGTATTTATCCCTGTGTTTCCTGTCTCTCTGTGCCAATTCGTCTTGTATGTTCCAAGTCAACCAGCGGGTTTCCCGTACTCCTACTATTCTCCTTTTTCTATTCCTCCCGGTTTTGACCCTTGCCTGCTTTTGGTCTTTGTACCCGCCTCCCTGACCTTTCTGCCTGCCTTGACCCCGACCGAGCCTGTCTGCCACTCTGTACCTCCTGGACTCTGAACTGGTTTTGACCTTTTGACTGTCTACGACCATTCTCTTGCCTACTCCTTTTTTGGATGATTAAACATCTTAAACTCCAACCATCTGCCTCATGTGTCTGCATCTGGGTCTCGCCTTGTGTCATGATAGAAGCATTTATTTGGGCTGGTAACTCTAATGAACTTATCCTCTGCAGCAGAAGTAACTCAGTGTCTTCCTTTCCTGTGGCGGTCCTCATGAGAGCCAGTTTCATCACAGAGCTTGATGGTTTTTGTGACTGTATTTGAAGAAACATTCAAAGTTCTTGAAATGTTCCCAGATAGACTTACCTTCATGTCTTAAAGTAATGATCGACTGTCGTTTCTCTTTGCTTATTTGATTTGATGAACACTTTTTTCGTTGCTACATGATTCCATATGTGCTATTTCATAGTTTGATGTCGTCACTATTCTCCAGTGTAGAAAATAGTAAAAATAAAGAAAAACCCTTGATTGAGTAGGTATGTATACAGTTGAAGTCTGAAGTTTCCATACACTTTAGCCAAATACATTTAAACTCAGTTTTTCACAATTCCTGACATTTCCTCCTAGCAAAAGTTCCCTGTCTTAGGTCAGTTAGGATCACCACTTTATTTTAAGAATGTGAAATGTCAGAATATTAGTAGAGAGAATGATTTACTTCAGCTTTTAGTTCTTTCATCACATTCCCAGTGGGTCAGAAGTTTACATACACTCAATTAGTAACATGGTAACATTGGTAACATTGCCTTTAAATTGTTTAACTTGGGTCAAACATTTTGGGTAGCCTTCCACAAGCTTCCCACAATAAGTTGGGGGAATTTTGACCAATTCCCCCTGACAGAGCTAGTATAACTGAGTCAGGGTTGTAGGCCTCCTTGCTCGCACATCCTTTTTCAGTTTTGCCCACACATTTTCTATGGGATTGAGGTCAAGGCTTTGGGATGGCCACACCTTGCCTTTGTTGTCCTTAAGCCATGTTGCCACAACTTTGGAAGTATGCTTGCGGTCATTGTCCATTTGGAAGACTATTTGCGACCAAGCTTTAACTTCATGACTGATGTCTTGGGATGTTCCTTCAATATATCCACATAAGTGTCCTTCCTCATGATGCTATCTATTTTGTGAAGTGCACCAGTCCTTCCTGCAGCAAAGCACCCTCACAACATGATGCTGCCACCCCCGTGCTTCACTGTTGGGATGGTGTTCATCGGATTGCAAGGATCCCCCTTTTTCCTCCAAATGTAACGATGGTCATTATCGCAAAACAGTTTCATCAGACCAGAGGACATTTCTCCAAAAAGTATGATCTTTGTCCCCATGTGCAGTTGCAAACCGTAGTCTGCCTTTTTTATGCCGGTTTTGGAGCAGTGGCTTCTTCCTTGCTGAGCGGCCTTTCAGGTTATGTCAATATAAGACTCGTTTTACTGTGGATACAGATACTTTTGTACCTGTTTTCTCCAGCATCTTTACAAGGTCCTTTGCTGTTGTTCTGGGATTGATTTGCACTTTTCGCATCAAAGTACGCTCATCTCTAGGAGACAGAACGCGTCTCCTTCCTGAGCGGTATGACGGCTGTGTGGTCCCATGGTGTTTCTACTTGCGTACTATTGTTTGTACAGATGAACGGGGTACCTTCAGGTGTTTGGAAATTGCTCCCAAGGATGAACCAGACTTGTGAAGGTCTGCAAGGTCTTGGCTGATTTCTTTTGATTTTCCCATGATGTCAAGCAAAGAGGCACTGAGTTTGAAGGTAGGCCTTGAAATACATCCACAGGTACACTTCCAATTGACTCACATGATGTCAAGTAGCCTATCAGAAGCTTCTAAACCATGACATCACTTTCTGAAATTTTCCAAGATGTTTAAAGGCACAGTCAACTTAGTGTATGTAAACTTCTGAGCCACTGGAATTGTGATACAGTGAGTTATAAGTGAAATAATCTGTTTGTAAACAATTGTTGGAAAAATGACTTGTGTCATGCACACAGTAGATGTCCTAACAGACTGTTCTTTTGGGGTACAAGCCTGTTCTTTTGGGGTACTGCTATAGGCCACCAAGTGCCTATAGCAGTGCTAACAGTCAGTATCTGGATAATATGTGTGAAATGCTTGATAATGTGTGTGATGTTAACGGAGGTCTATTTTTTGGGTGACCTGAATATAGACTCGTATTCATCCTACTGTCCGCTCAAGGGAAAGCTTATCACTGTAACCAGTGCCTGTCATCTGGTTCAGGTTATTAATCAACCTACCAGGGTGTTTACAGATACTACAGGAACTACATCATCCATGTGTATTGACTAATGCTGCAGAACTGTTTTATGAAGCTGTATCCACACCCATTGTATACAGTGACCATCATATAGCAGTTATGTCCAGAAAAGCCTAAATTCCAAAGATTAGGCCATAAATAGTGTGTAAGAGATCATACACAATGTTTTGTAGATGTACATTTTTGGGGGAAGTTATGTGTGTAATGAGGAGCATCCAGACAACTGCACTTATGACATTGTTTCTTCCAGTTATTGATAAGCATGTGTGAAGGACGTCACGCTGCTTGCTTGGCGAGTACCACTTTCTCCTGATTTGGCTCACACCGAGGCTCTACTCAGGACCTCTGCTTTGCTATCACATGTGACTTCCCTCCTGAAGTCGTCTTTCCAGTCGCGTCACTCGAAAAGCTAGCTATTCGCAGGTGCAAGTGGGGACACTTCAGGCTGGGGAGTAAGTCTCACACATTCCCATATGCTACATTCCCCCCTCAAACTTACTTAGCTATAGATAGGGGTCATGGCACCACTGTAAAGGACGTCACGCTGCTTGCTTAGCGAGTACCACTCCCTCCTGATTTGGCTCACACCGAGGCTCTACTCAGGACTGCTGCTTTGCTAGCCCCGTGACCGCCTTCCTGAAGCCGCCTTACCAGTCGCGCCATGCAAAAGGCTAGCTATATGCTGCTGCAAGTGGGGACACTTTAGGCTAAGGAGTAAGTTTCACACATCACCTATTAAGAAACTGACTGTTAGAACTTTTAAGGCTCCGTGGATTGATGAGGAACGGAACAACTGTCTGGTTGAGAGAGATGAAGCTAAAGGAGTGGCTAATAAGTCTGGCTCACATCTGATTGGCAAACGTATTGTAAATTGAGAAATGATGTGACTAAACTGAACAAAAAGAAGAAACTCTATTATGAAATTAAGATAAATATGATAAAGTATGATGGAGAAATGCTTTATAGTACTTTAAAAGAAAATGTACAGTATTACACAGAGCCATGGGTGCATCCTTCCATCTTACATAGCGCAAGTGAACAGCAAACCTGGTTTCAAAAAACAAATAAAGCAACACCCCATAGCACAACACCTCTCCCCCATGGGACCTACTTGTTGTATGTACTGTCATGTATGTGTAACTGATAGATACATACACACTACATGTTCATGTTTTTATATGTATGTAAATTGTAAAGCATTTAGTCTGTAATGTCTTTTTCATTATGTGTCGAACCCCAGTTAGACTGTTGGCATCGGCTAATGGGGATCTTAAAAAATAAAATCAATCCAAAATGAAATGATGGGCAGAAAGACTAATTTAACTCCATCTTTCATTGAATCAGAAGGCTCATTCATCACAAAACCTTTTGATGTTGCCAATTATTTTAATGACTATTTCATTGGCAAAGTGGGCAAACTCAGGAATGAAATGCCAACAACAACTGTGAGCCATCATATTCATGCATAACAGACCTAATGATGATAGAAAGGCATTGCAGTTTTGAATTCTGTAAAGTTGGTGTGGGAAACCAACTGTTATTGACATTTATATTTTCCATGACATTTTAGTCATTCAGCAGACGCTCTTATCCAGAGCCACTTACAGTGTTGACTACATACATTTTCATACTTTTTTCGTACAACCTAGATGGAAAGCTACTCAGGATGGTAGCGGACTGTATTGCCACTCCTGTTTGTCAAATCTTTAATCTGAGTCTGGAGAAAAGTGTTTGTCCTCAGACCCGGAGGGACGCTAAAGTCATTCCTCTACCCAAGAATGGTAAAGCGCTCATTACTGGTTCTAACAAATCATTCCCTAAGTTCTAGAAATCATCTGAGTCTGGTAATGAATGATGTGGCTGTCGAGCAAGTTGAGGACACTGAACTTTTTGGTGTCACCTTAGACTGTAAACTCTCATGGTCAAGGCATATTGATTGAATTGTTGTAAATATGGGGGGAGGTCTGTGATAAAGAGATGCTCAGCGTTTTTAACACTACAGTTGACCAAACAAGTCCTGCAGGCTCTAGTTTTATCTGATCTGATCTATTTCCTAGTGATGTGGCCAAGTGTTGCAAAGAAGGACATGGAAAAGCTGCAGCTGGCCCAGAACAGAGCAGCACATTTAGCCTTTCAATGTACATAGAGGGCTATTGTCAACAGCATGAATGAGATTCTCTTTTGGCTCAATGTAGAAATATTATTGTGTTGAAAGTCCCATTTTGTCTTTATAATCAACTTACATACACTGAGTGTATAACACATTAAGGACACCTTCCTAATATTGATTCATTTTCAGAAAACGTTAATGTCCTCAAAGAGGCAATTCATCTTGCAGCAGTCATAAAACATATAACATCTAAAAATGTAAAAGAAATAGCAAAGGATATTTACAAACAAAAAGTGCAGTTTCAGAGTGCAAAGTGCAAAGTGCAATTAGTTGCAGAATTGCTTTCGGAATAAAAGAGAACTTGGCCCTATTTTTTTAAAACTAGAGGTAGTCTGTGTTTTGTATACACAGTGTATAGCTTTGATATATATAGCTCCAGTCTGGGTTGGCGCCCCCCCTTGGGTTGTGCCGTGGCAGAGATCTTTGTGGGCTATACTCGGCCTTGTCTCAGGGTGGTAAGTTGGTGGTGGAAGGTATCCCTCTAGTGGTGTGGGGGCTCTGCTTTGGCAAAGTGGGTGGGGTTATATCCTGCCTGTTTGGCCCTGGCCGGGGGGTATCATCGGATGGGGCCACAGTGTCTCCCGACCCCTACTGTCTCAGCCTCCAGTATTTATGCTGCAGTAGTTTATGTGTCGGGGGGCTAGGGTCAGTTATATCTGGAGTACTTCTCCTGTCTTATCCGGTGTCCTGTGTGAATATAAGTACGCTCTCTATGAATATTTGAACATCTTGGGAATGTTCTGTTATAATCTCCACCCGCCACAGCCAGAAGAGGACTGGCCACGCCTCATAGCCTGGTTTCTCTCTAGGTTTCTTCCTAGGTTCTGGCCTTTCTAGGGAGTTTTTCCTAGCCACCGTGCTTCTACACCTGCATTGCTTGCTGTTTGAGGTTTTAGGTTGGGTTTCTGTACAGAACTTTGAGATATCAGCTGATTTAAGAAGGGCTTTATAAATACATTTGATTTGATTGGATTTGATTTGACAGACATACATACGGGCAATTCCACTGAATGTGGACACCCCTTAAAATGAGTGGATTTGACTATTTTAGCCACACCCGTTGCTGACAGGTTTATACAATTGAGCACACTGCCAAGCAATCTCCATAGACAAATATGGGCAGTAGAATGGCCTTACTGAAGAGCTCAGTGACTTTCAATGTGGCACCGTCATAGGATGCCCTAAGTCAGTTTGTAAAATTTCTGCCCTGCTAGAGCTGCCCCGGACAACTGTAAGTGCTGTGAAGTGGAAACGTCTAGGAGCAACAACGGCTCAGCCGCAAAGTAGTAGGCCACACAAACTCACAGAACGGGACCGGCGAGTGTTAAAGCATGTAGCTTTAGAAGGAATTCAAGGCACACTTAACCAGCATGGCTACCACAACATTCTGCAGCGATACGACATCCCATCTGGTTTGCACTTAGTGGGACTGTAATTTGTTTTCAACAGGATAATGACCCAACACACCTCCAGGCTGTGTAAGGGCTGTTTGACCAAGAAGGAGAGTGATGGAGGGCTGCATCAGATGACCTGGCCTCCACAATCACCCGACCCCAACCCAATTGAGATGGTTTGGGATTAGTTGGACCGCACAGTGAAGGAAAAGCAGCCAACAAGTGCTGAGCATATGTGGGAACTCCTTCAAGACTGTTGGAAAAGCATTCCAGGTGAAGTTGGTTGAGAGAATGCCAAGAGTGTGCAAAGCTATCATCAAGGCAAAGGGTGGCTACTTTGAAGAATCTCAAATGTTTTCACATATTACTGCGCCTGTCTCCATAAATATAAAATATATTTTGATTTGTTTAACACTTTATAGGTTACTACATTATTTCATATGTGTTATTTCATAGTTTTGATGTCTTCACTATTATTCTACAATGTAGAAAACAGTACAAATAAAGAAAAACCCTGTAACGGTTGTCGTCTTCCTCTTCTGGGGAGGAGTAGGAAATATCGGGCCAAAATGCAGCGTGGTAAGTGTTCGTCATATTTATTACACTGAACACAGGAAACAAATGAACAAGCGAATAAAGAAAAACCGAAACCAGTCCCGAATGGTGAAAAACACTGGGTGGGAAACAGGCTACCTAAGTATGGTTCTCAATCAGAGACAACGATTGACAGCTGCCTCTGATTGGGAACCATACCAGGCCAAACACATAGAAATATAAACACAAGAACAAAACATAGATTGCCCACCCCAACTCACGCCCTGACCAACCTAAAATAGAAACATACAAAAGGAACTAAGGTCCGGACGTGACAAACCCTTCTGGGAACCAGACTGACAGAGTAGAGAGTGGGAGATAGTTTTGAACCAGGCCTGAGATCTTCCTTTCCACCCTCAGAAACAAAGTGTCACAATTTACAGGAATGTTTGGTGATTTAGCATGAGATAAATAGAGGAAAATGACATTAACTACACATGGCAGCCAGAAAGTCCATCTCAAGTTCAATTCATTATAGTTCTGGAGAATCTTGACATTTTGACACCCATTGTCCAGTCCTATCCTTCCTTGTCTAATTCTCGACATGAGATGACATGAAATAGCTGCTGCGGATATCCTTTGTCTACCCAGCCTGACTCAGTGGTTGTCTTAGTCTATTCCCAGAGGTAGACTCTGTCCTGGGCTGTGCTTATCTGGGCTTCCCCCCCTCCAGCAGAGTGGGAATGTCAAGAGTTTCAAAACGTTGCTTTGTCTTTTCTTAAGAAGCAATGATAAGTAGAACATAAATTAGAGAAAGGGAGTGAGGGGAAGAGAGAGTGACAAGGCTACGGAAAAGTGTGTCCTGTGTTTGTGTGTGTGTGTGTGCGCACCTAACGAACCAGGCTCTCTGGAGCCCGAATGAAATAACATATTAGGGTTACTGTGGCAGTTTTGGGGTGGGGCGATATTTCCAGTTACATATAAAGCTACATGCAGAGTGAGTCGTCTTTTTAAGCCACTCCTCATCTCTCCACCAATTGAGTGCTGGTTTTATTTGGACCCCTTCTGCGAAAAACAGCCCGTTAATCAGGATTAGTAGGGACCCTGCTAGTCCAGCTTGGCCAGGAAAGGGCAGGTCATCACCAGGTTACTAGACCACTGGAGCTGTACTGGGCAAGCTGTGAAAATAACATCCAGACAAAACCAATAGAAAGACAAGTCACTATCCATCTGCTATTGTCCTTTCACCTATGAGGTGTTTAACTCTGCTGAAGGGCAGAATACGGTTTATTGTCCAAGGGGTATTACATTTCAAACAGAGATACAGTAGATTACGAAACTATTCACCCCCCTTGGCATTTTTCCTATTTTGTTACTTTACAACCTGAAATTAAAATATATTTTTGGGGTGTTTGTATCATTTGATTTACCCAACATGCCTACCACTTTGAAGATGTAAAATATATATTTTTTGTGAAACAAACAAATTCGACAAAAAACAGAACTTGAGCGTGCATAACTATTCACCCCTCCCCCAAAGTCAATACTTTGTAGAGCCACCTTTTGCAGCAAATACAGCTTCAAGTCTCTTGGGGTATGTTTCTATAAGCTTGGCACATCTAGCCACTGGGATTTTTGCCCATTCTCAAGGCAAAACTGCTCCAGCTCCTTCAAGTTGGATGGGTTCCGCTGGTGTACAGCAATCTTTAAGTCATACCACAGATTCTGAATTGGATTGAGGGCTGGGCTTTGACTAGGCCAAGACATTTAAATGTTTCCCCTTAAACCACTTATGTGTTGTTTATCAGTATGCTTAGGGTAATTGTCCTGCTGGAAGATGAACCTGCGTCCCCATCTCAAATCTCTGCAAAACTGAAACAGGTTTTCCTCAAGAATTTCCCTGTATTTAGTGCCATCCATCATTCCTTCAATTCTGACCAGTTTCCCAGTCCCTGCCAATGAAAAACTGCCACCACCATGCTTCACTGTGGGGATGGTGTTTTCGTGGTGATGCTTTGCAGCTCCTTCAGGATTATCTTTGGTCTCTTTGTTGCCTCTCTGATTAATGCCCTCCTTGCCTGGTCCGTGAGTTTTGGTGGGCGGCCCTCTCTCGGCAGGTTTGTTGTGGTGCCATATTCTTTCCATTTTTTAATAATGGATTTAATGGTGCTCCGTGGGATGTTCAAAGTTTCAGATATTCTTTTATAACCCAACCCTGATCTGTACTTCTCCACGACTTTGTCCCTGACCTGTTTGGAGAGCTCCTTAGTCTTCATTGTGCCGCTTGCTTGGTGGTGCGCCTTGCTTAGTGGTGTTGCAGACTCTGGGGCCTTTCATAAGAGGTTTATATATTCTAAGATCATGTGACACTTAGATTGCACACAGGTGAACATTATTTAACTAATTATGTGACTTCTGAAGGTAATTGGTTGCACCAGATCTTATTTAGGGGCTTCATAGCAAAGGGGCTGAATACATATGTATGCACCACTTTTCCCTTTGAATTTTTTTGAATTTTTTTAAACAAGTATTTTTTTTTCACTTCACCAATTTGGACTATGTTGTGGACTACATGAAATCCAAATAAAAATCTATTTAAATTACATGTTGTAATGCAACAAAATAGTAAAAACGCCAAGGGGGATGAATACTTTTCCAAGGCACTGTATTGGTGATGAATTCATGTGCTTTGGGTGAGATGGTGGGAGTAGCCTCTATCCCCAAAATATGTGAGGTTCACCCCAGATTTGTTTTTACAGTTGGTTTTATCATGTAATTTGAGCAGACAGTGTCATCTCTTTCCTGTTTAGTGCAATGCAGTTCAATGGTGTATATGAACACATTCGCTTCAATGGTGTAGATGAACACATTAGCTTGGCATTAATTCCTCTTCCAAGGTAATTTATTTTAAAAATGTTATTTTTGAGAGAGATTTTGTGATGGATTACAAACAAAACACATTTTGTCATTTAACTCTGTTAAATAAGCTTGTTTTCTTGTTGACAGAGACCAAGCATGTGTATAATATATGAGTGTACATTTACAGTGATTGTACAAAACATTTATGAATACCTGTGCTTTTCATGCCATAAACTGACCTGGTGAATCCATGTGAATCTATGATCCCTTATTGATGTCACTTGTTAAATTCACTTCAATAAGTGTATTTGAACGGGAGGAGACACGTTAAAGAAGGATTTTTAAGCCTTGAGACAATTGAGACATGGATTGTGTATGTGTGCCGTTCAGAGAGGGTGAATGGGCAAGACAAAATATTTAAGTGCCTTTTAAACGGGGTATGGTGGTAGGGGCCAGGCGTACCGGTTTGTGTGAAGAACTACGATGCTGCTGTTTTTTTCACACTCAACAGTTTCCTTTGTGAATCAAGAATGGTCCACCACCCAAAGGACATCCAGCCAACTTGACACAACTGTGGGAAGCAATGGGGTCAACATGGGCCAGCATCCCTGTGGAACGCTTCCGAATCATTGTAGAGTCCATGGCCCAACGAATTGAAGGGGGGCAACTCAATATTAGGAGGGGTTTTTACTGTTTGTACACTCAGTGTACACTTTGCAATCGTCATCATCATTGTCATGGAAGCCTATTTTTGTTGAGTTTTACACAAAGATACATTCTGCAGTATTGACAAGTATAATGTTCCTTGGAAAAACTGAAGCTAAATCCAGCCATCACTAATTCATAGAGGCTGGTGTGAGTGACTACAGAGAGATATACTACATCATAGTGTCAGGATAACTGTGAGTATGTGTGTGTGTGTGTGTGTGTGTTTGTGTGTGTGTGTGTGTGTGTGTGTGTGTGTGTGTGTGTGTGTGTGTGTGTGTGTGTGTGTGTGTGTGTGTGTGTGTGTGTGTGTGTGTGTGTGTGTGTGTGTGTGTGTGTGTGTGTGTGTGTGTGTGTGTGCGTGCGTGTGTGTGTGCGTGCGTGTGTGTGCATGCGTGCGTGTGTGCGTGTGTGGAGTTTATGTGGTGGAGGCATTTGGTCCATTGTCACCCAGCATCCTTTCCTTTAACCCCACCCTCTGGTTCCTTCAATCAAATGCTTTCCCCTGCCCTGACCAATCACAAGTGTCCATGATTGTCACTCTATCAAAGTGACAGGCGGTTGGATGTTAGGAGGTTAAAAGGGCATTGCCTGGGCATGCTCTTGTCCCCCCTCCTTCCTCCTGCACATGCATTCTCTCTCTCTTTTACAGTTGGATTTCCCCCACTCTCTCAAGAAGAAAGGATTCATGTGGACTTGACAGGGATAGCTGTGTTTTTGCCTTTCTCTCTCTTTCCCCTGCGCTCAGTCTGCTCCTCTCTCCCCTCCCACTCGGTCTCTCCTTGTTTTCCTCTTTCTCAGTCTGCCATTTTACTCTCTCTCTCTCTCTCTCTCTCTCTCTTTATCTTTTCTTTCTTTCTCTCTCTCTCTCGCTCTCTCGCTCTCTCTCTCTCTCTCTCTCTCTCTCTCTCTCGCTCTTTCTCTCTCTATCTCTCTCTACTAGCTGCAGATAGCATCTGGTTTCTGGTTCTTTCCTCAGCTCCTCTGACCTCCTCTCCTCTCCCGCTGTAGCCTCAGTCTGGGATGGAAGCTCCCAGTGTACACATCGTCACCCCGGGCAACTTACCTGACAACTCACCTGAGTTCACCCTGAAAACTTTTGGTGAGTACAAGTCTTCTTTTTCCTTTTTTTTTGGCTCCAAGTGAAAGGTTTGAGTGGTTAATTGTCGTTTTGGTGCGGTATTCTCTAGGTTTTTGTATTTGTTGTGATTATACACTTGTAGCATAGCACTAGCCAATCAGATGGGTTTGTCCTGTCAACTTCCTGGTAACCCATGGGGAGTCGACTCTCTGCTACAGAGGTTGAGTCATATGGGGGTGACGATCTCTCTTTCTTTCTCTTTCCCTCTCACTCTCTCTATCCATCTGCACTTGAGGCCAAGAGCCATGGACACAAGCACTAAAATACTTTCATTTATGATGAATATTTTAGTAAAGTGTGTCCGCACTGAGTCAGTTCTGAGAAGTCAGTCAAGCTCCACCCTTTTGGGTCAATGTAACTTTCAGTGCCACTTGGACAGTTCCTTCACCACATTGATAAAGACAGTGACAGTGCAGGAATTCGGTAAATGGACACACATGATACACCGATACACCATACCTGAACATGAGCCCCTATTACCAGCATCTCTTTAGTGGGCTCAGGTGTGCTGGGAAGTCATTTGGCTGGTAATGAGGGTCCCCTCGTTTCTCAAACGCTAAATAATTCATATATGGTATTTAGACAGGACGATGCACCTGGTTTCAAAAGGCAACACTCATTAATAATGTAGTATTTAGCTGTCCTGCATGAAGCTAGGAGAGGAACATTAGGATAGGCACCAGGGGGTTGGGGGAGTTGAGATGGAGCTCAAGGTTTAATGGGGTCACAGATTTGTTCCATGAGAGAATGATAGTATAAGTAGACACAATACATATGGAAATATAATATACTCCTCTGGAAAAGACATGAACAAGTAATGGAAAGGCATGTGTTTTGGAGATGATCTATAGTCTTTTACATCTATTCAATACTTTTATGATTTAGCACAAATTGTGGGTGCTACACATTGGTGGTGGGTCGGCTCAGGTCATGGTGTTTATATCAGGGGTTGGAACCAAAATCATTTTTCTATTTTTTCGTTCTGAACAGAAACATTTTTTTTTTTCATTACGTTCCTCTGTTCCGACCAGCAAAATAAAGTTCTGAACCGGTTCGAACCCCAAAAAAGTTACAGTTTATATAGTTCCTTTCTGCTCCTTTCTTAACCTCTGAAATCATCATTATTATAATTTTTTTAACATTTAGCTAGCTCGACATTTCATTACTTCACCAATCATTGCGGATAGATGCTATGGAGCGGGCAGGCTATTTACATGCATTGGACAGACAAGTGTAGGGCGCGAGATGCAAAAGTTTGCGGGTGGGGACAGAGCGAGAGAGGGTGGAAGAGGAGGATTGGATTGAAGTGCTGGGCATATTGCTGTTATGACATGAATTATCTGTATTAGGCTCACAGAATAATACCCAAGGAGTGGCTTCTATGAAATAACTTTGAATGTATTTGAACTTCAGAGAGTTGGCTTAGCGTTGGGGCGGCAGGTAGCCTAGTGGTTAGACTAGGCTAATTGCCGTTGGACTAGTAACTGAAAGCGTTGGACTAGTAACCGAAAGGTTGCAAGATCGAATCCCCGAGCTGACCAGGTGAAAATCTGTCGTTCTGAATAAGGCAGTTAACCCACTGTTCCCCGGTAGGCCGTCATTGAAAATAAGAATTTGAAAAAAAAAAAGTTGAACCAGAGCTAGCTAGATGGCTAACAAGCTTGTGTGTACAGAGCGGCACCAGAATTAAAATAACATCACATCTTAACTTTTTGTAGTTAATAAATCCAATGTGAAATGTGATAACTATAGAATCCTTCACTAACATTGAAAAAGTTAATTCATTCTTCTGAGTAACAGAGTGCATAGGCACTTTGTTGCGTTTTTGTGGGACTGAAAAAAAATGCATGGAACGTAAAATAACATTATTTACCAGCTCTCGTGATTTTAAAAGAATGTTTCTGTTCAGGAACAGCATAGATCACTTTCGTTCCTGGTTCTGTTTCTGTTCTGCCCCCCCCCCCCCCCCCAAAAAAAAATTGTATTTTCAGGTTTGCGGTTCTGTTTCCTAAACCAGTTCCAAGCCTTGGTTTGAACCATTAGATATGACACTATATGCATTATACATGTATGTTGTTGTTGTTATCATGATCTGCACTGGATGTTCTCAAACCCTCTTTATATCCCAGCTAAACACTTAAAATAGACAGAGCTATAACTGCACTATAATCAGGCTGTATTTGGCCCAGAGAGACTGAAGTAACTGTGTACCAGCAGCATGAGATGAGGATTACATCTGTAGAGTCATTACTGTAGTGCAGCAGATGCTTTCCTCCTTATTTTTCACATGACACACAAAGGAATGATAAAACCAGCAAAGCCTGCACAAAGCCGTTGGCCCCATGCCCTTTACGTGTTTTAAACCTGGTCATGTCTGCCGGGTTCCTTCAGTAATGCTTTCGCTTGTGGTGTTCTAGCCCATCGGGGGAAGAAGCACTGCCACATACACAATGTGTTGTTTATTAGTTTGCCTCTCCCTGGATAAGTGGAAGGTTTTGCCCCCGAAATCCAAAATGCTGACTTGTCTTCCTCTCTCATCCCTCAGTTGTCGCACTGGCAGATGCGGTGCATGTAATATAAGAAAAGCTCCTGAAAGATTGACCCAGAAATGGGGTCAAATCATGTTTCCTCCTCATCCCTCTGCCTTGAATATGGTGCTTACACACAATATCTTATTTGCTGACTTTGCTGACCCTCCACATTGACCTCAGACCTTATTAATGGTGGTTGGTTGAATTTTAGGAGGATACCATCAATAACACTAGCGTTAATGTGCCCTTGCCAACCCCATAAACGGCCATTAATCACACACACTTGTGCCATCCGGAACCCAACCAGAACAGGAAGCCCCAGTGTGCTTGGTACCGCGATTGAACTTGACAGATCTTGAACGGCCACTCTGGATTAAGAGCCACTTAAGTCTCCATTCACTGATTTCCCCTCTGAGAGCCACCTATTAGGAAATTGGCTACATAGGCCGACATACATTTTCCCTTCCCTTAGCTGAGGTCCTTTGCTGAGAGAGGCACTTTAGGGCTGATTGTGACGACAGCACTGTCAGGCTACCACTGGGAAACTTTGTGCTCTGAGCTGTAGGTACTGCTGGTGCTGCTTCTCTGTGACAAGCAAAGAGAGAAGAATATGGTATGTAAATTATGTAAGCAGCTGTTAGGGGAGAGAGAGAGAATACTGGGTGATGTCAAAATGGAGAGAAGTAGGCAGAGAGGAGGCTTTCAGCCTTAGATAGTGTTTTCGGCGTTTAGTCTGTCGTCTTATTGGAGTTTGCGGCCGGGTATCTTTGTGAGTAAAACAGTTGACAGGAGGCTAGATGGAAGATGATAGTGTAAATACTGAGCTCTATGAATTTGTGCAAGTGAGGTACAGATGGCTTCTATCACTTCTCCCGTGGAAGACTTTTCTCTCAGTTGTGCTTTAATTTCTTATGTAAGTGTGATGCAATGGTTATTGTCCACTGTTCCGAAAAGGGAACTGGGATGTCTCATAACCCTGATCCTTCTCATTTAAAACATGTTTTTCTCTCTTTCCTTTTTCATCACTCCCACCCCTCTCTTTCTCCTCTGCCTATATCTTACCCTCTCCCACCCACCCCAAAACGACTCTGCTAGTTGATTTCATTTAAATGAAAGCTGTTGCTTTGATTCTCAAAGCTGCATGAATATTTCACTTTATAGAGAAAAATGTAATGTGTAGAGAGAGGGTGATCAGTCTTTCACATGACTCTATTCATCCATGCTAACTGAGGTTTGGATTCTTAGCTCAAGGGCGTAACTTTGGGGGGTCAATGGGTTCCGGGGGTCAACACACTTCTAGGGAGGTCCGGGGGAATTCCTCCCTGTGACATTTAAAAAAACAAACTGTTTGTGAAAGGGTTGTTTCTGGTGAATTTTGAAGGGAAAATACATCCCAACCACAACTGAAATACCAATCATTTCTGTATTACTTTAAACTGTTGGTATAACTCTAACAGTTCAGAAAGTAAACATGGTTGGAAATTTGTTTGTAGAACGACTATGTCAGTTCTGGGTTGTTCTTAATTAAATTGACCATTTGCTACGTTGTGTACCGGCTTGTACTGAACGTCACGTTTCCCCCCAAAATCGTTCTTGAACAGACTTTTAGATTACCTATGTTTTCTCTGTTTGGTGGGTGTGACGGAGTGTGGCTTGAAGTAGAGGTCTTCACGGGTCCATCAGACCCTGAATTACGAGATCCGTCCCGGGACCTGAGCGGGTCCGGGTCCAAAATTCTGAGTCTTGTCTTTGATCTGGGTCGGGTCTGATAGAAATACCATGGATCTCGAGTATGTACAATTGAAATTGATTTACCAACTGGACCCGATTGGATCCATCCTCTGTTCATCTGTGTGAGTTGATGAGAAATGCGTGAGCTTGTTATCTGTGTCAGTCAATTGCAACTCAATAAAACGTTTAGGTTATGCCCTGCTGAAACGGGTTCCGGCCGCTCACCTCATGTGCACCTGCTGCTGAGGAGAGAGAGAGAGCGAGTGAGAGGCACATAGGCTACTGTTGATTGTGAAGATGAAGGCCTTTTTCATTGAAGTAAAACAAAAGTTAGATGAGAAAAAGTATAGCCCAGTGAAAAGAAGCCAACAAGGGTAATGTCCTCCGTTGGGACAAGTTGTAATATTGTCGTGGACAAAGATGAGAAGAATGTTGGCGGACTGTGTGTGTGCAACTCGCTATTCAGGCTTGATGAAATGTTCAAACTTGAATTTATTAATATTTGTATTTATTACCATTTGTTTTATCATTATTATTATTGTATATCATTATTATTATTATTATGGTAGGCCTATTTAAGAATCTAAACCAGCGCAAAAAGTATTTTCTTTCATTTTGTTGTAACATTTTCATTGGCTAAATTAAGTTTGAACTGTCATTGAATTTTTGGGGATGCCTACGGTAGGCACTCGCCTTGTTGGTAATTGCTGCAATATTGGCCAAGCCTGTTCAAAACTTTTGTGAAGGTTTAAACCAACTCTTTAAATATGTAACAAGTGTTTTGTTTCATTCTGTTCAGCCATTTTCTTTTGCTAAATTAAAGTCCAACTGTAATTTTGTGTTTGCCGCAATACAATAGCATACTGGTAGGCCTATATCTACTCGCACTCAAACCCTGAAAAGGAAAACACTAAGAGGGTGAGATGCAAAACTTAATTTAATGGCACAATATAATAACCTATTTGTATTACTTGACTTACATCTGACATTACAACAATAAAGTTGTGAAACATTTGTGAAGGTATGGTGTGGTATGGCTATTATTTGGCTTAGCTACTGTAGGCCTAAGAAGACTGACTGACAGTTGAACATGAGATGAAAAATAATGTTTTAGGCCTACCAGAGCTACTCCTTCAATCTAACAATATAATGCTTATTTTTATAAAAAATATTCTGATTGGAAATTTCCGAACGATCCTCCTTCTGTACGCCAATATCTATATAGCAGTAGTAGCCTTTCTGATAAGGATAAAGAAATGTCAGTGTCGGGAACATGGCACCAGCATATCTCTATCTTTCTCTCGGTCTCTCTAGGGCTTGGCCTAAGCTTCTTTTTAAAAATATTGTTAATACTCTGTCTCCTTGGTGAGGATCAAAGGTGCCAGATCAGCTCGGCACATGGCTGGCAGATAGCCAGAACGCCCCTCTCTCCCACCAGAGAGGAAAGAGGGAGGAGTTGGGCCGGTTTTATGACTTAACAGCCAGTCGTAAACTTTCTCTCTCTTGCCCTGCAGTATTGAGAAGGAAAAAATACCTTTGTTACTGAGTGAGAGACTCTTGCCGCCAAAAACTTCAACATCAATCAATGGACACTGGGACAATGTATTTCAACATCCGAATGTTGGGAATGATGAGAGATGGAATATGGGAAAATAATGTATATTTTGTTAGTCCACTAGGGACCTGTTTTCATTGTATTATGTATGTAATCAATAACCTATACTGTGTGTGTTTACGTATTCTATATTACGTATTCGATAAATAGCATTCATCACATTAATGATAGTCACGTCACGACAATATTAATATCATGCAGTGGCAGCCTAGTCCTATAGGCCTATATGCATACAATGCCCTGATACATTTGTGCCCTAATCTCCAACAGCTGAACCGTGAGGTGGACATTTATTGTTTTAGGAAAAACCAATAAAACAATAGACTATAAAGTTTTGATATGCGACACATCCAAACACAACAAATAGTTTTTTTGCCATTTGTCATAGGTCGATTTTAAGGACACGTAACTGTGGATAATTTGGCCAATATCACTTGTTTATTGATGGTGCTGGCAGCACCCAGTCAAAGGTTACTTTTTCTTTCTTCTTTTGAATCTGGGTCTCTCGGATCCAAACTGGCAAGGGTCTGTTTTTCCACGGGCCTTTTCAGAATGGGTCTGACTGTCCTCGGATCCATTTGGAACCGGTCTCAGTTTACAGTTTTTCTCAATTGCTAAAACACTAAAACCCATTGGCTGAACAAAGTTCTCAGTTGCCTGGACTCATTTAGCTTATTATGCAGTCTGTTGTCAATACCTTAAACCATTTCACATGGTAAAACACAATTTGCAGATCTCACTTAGACTTTTCAGCAAAACTCTAAACACATTCTCATTCTCAAAACACATTCTGCACTCTAATGCACATGTCATCCATACTGGTAAACACAAGTGGCAACAATCAAATACAAATAGAGAACACATGTCATTGATTGAACACAACCACTCAAAATTGATTTAACCGGTTTCAAATGATGCGACACAACCAATATAAGCCAGTTCAGAGAGCAAACAGGTTGTTGAAGGTGGGAAGGAGAAAGTCTGAGAATGGATTCTGAAGTACAGTGCATTGTAGGCTGTATACTGTACAATGGATAAATTGTATGGCCCTGAACATTGTGCTTTCCATTTATTAACAGTACTGACTGCTCAATAGATTTTGACTGGTTGCAGGTTCAAATCAACAAAGAACAAGAATTACAGTATCACAGACAAAGGACAAGTTTGTGAGATGCAGGCTACAGTACTGTAAAAATAGGGGTACAAGGAGGAGGAAGAACAGAAAACAAAATTGCAAAGAGCAAAGCAGAGTAGTAATTTCTGATCAATTCTGAGCTACTATGATATAACCTGTTTTCATTAATCAAAAGACAATGACGAAAAAATATGAATCTTTTTTTAGATTAAAAATGAACTTCTCCTGAGAATTGTAAGTTTTGAACAATATGTTTTCTATTTTTCGGTGTATTGTTTACTGACTGCTTGAGAGTGTATATCATTTTGATCACTTTGTTTATGATTTTGAGGGCAGTGTTTGATTTTGAACACAAGTAAAACTGTTTTGAGGCGAATGTTTCATTTTGCAAGAGGAGTCAGAGGTTATGTAAATAGTGCTTGACGATGAGGTTTTGTATTTAATGTTTTCAGGAAATGGAGCAAGGTTTCAGAAATTGTGTTTTAGCAATTGAGAAAAACTGTAAAAAAAAATGTAACCCGTGAAGACCTCTAGCTTGAAGCAACGAGTGACATATTTGAAGCCCAACCCCTCCCTGTTTTTCAACTGGTTGTTTTAGAACAGCACCGATTCCGTTTAATTGATGGTTGCATTACATTTTTTTTTTAACTGAACGCAGCCCTGGTGACTTTTCTACTCCAAAATGAATGAATGGTCATATCATTTAAATAAAATGTTCCCCTCCAAAAATGAGCCTGACAACATATTGGTCCATATTGTCAGGCTGGTGTGTTATTTAGCAATAAACATAATCACCTGTGGCCAAACTGATGCAGCACAGTGGCTCTAATAAATAGGCTGACGCATGCCCATCTGTATTTTTGCTAATCATGAGCAAGATCAGTGATTCTCAAACTTGTTCAGTCACGACCTCTTTCATAACGAGGGATCATCCCATGTAACGAGGGATCATCCCATGCCCCCTTACCTCCCCCAATTGAATGAACTGCTACTATGTTACACAGAATATGGTATAAGAATACCTTTTACTCATCTAGATACAGTACACACAAACACCGGTACCTGGTTTCCCTTCCATTTTGAAATCAATAAGAAAATAAATAAACCAGCTTACTGCTGTGCATCTCTATCAATAAATACTAGGGTAGGCACATTTCACAAATACTAGGGTAGGCACATTTCAGAAATACTAGGGTAGGCACCAACATATAAAGTTGGTTCTGGAAGTATTCTTAGGGTGATTATTAGGGTGCATAAACATGATGAGTGCTCCCCCCCATAATTTTGGTTTTCATATTTGTTTTCTAAACATAAATAAGGAGACAGACAGGCTGCCTCTGACTGGCATGCTTGAGCCTATACTGCCTGAGGTTCGGAGAAACAGCTTTTCTCTTTTCTTTTCTCTTTTCTCTAGTTCTCTAGTGAAGCCTACCTCAATCAAACCAGTTGTTTCAAAGTTTATAACACTACCATTGTCGTCTTTGAACCAACAAAATTGAGCCAAATATAACCATTGCAAATTATCACTCGTTTTTCACTCCCACCACTTCGCAATAGAAACCTTGAAAAATATCCTGCTCTATATAATTCGTATTTGTGCTTATGAATCTACCATGTTAAATGTGACTGTACTTTTTTATTTGTTACCAGTTAGCACACAGAATTAGGGGTTTGTTAAGAAGAGAGTGGAGAGAGGAACTATTGCTCTGTTCTCTTTACAAGCCCTGCACAACTATTTTCACTTCTCAAACCACGGCCTCGAGGATGAGGGCCAAACCAAGCATAATTGGCGGTGTGGGGATCCAATCATAAAATTAGGAATTGAGTAGTACTGTTTAGCATAAAACCACAAAAAGCCAGTTGCTACGGTGGGAAAATAATTTCCAATCCATAAAATCTTCTCTCTCTCTCTCTCTCTCTCTCTCTCTCTCTCTCTCTCTCTCTCTCTCTCTCTCTCTCTGCTAGCAACTAAAATACATTGTTGAGTCATTGAGAGCTTTTTATTCCTATAATCAGTCTTTCGTTCCATTTTCTCTCCATTTCAGATAAGCAATATATTTTTTTAAAAGCTCTTGCAAGTTTGCTACAGTTACCCAATCAGCCCAGAGTGGTGAGGTAACATGAAAAGCGGTGTGATCTGTACTTTCTCAATCGCCTAATCATTTATCCAGCTGTCCTATTGATGCAGTGTGTTTGATAATGAAACGCTTCGGTCTCTGATTTAATTTCTTTGAAATGCCTCCTCTCTGCCTTCGAACTGTAAATAGACAAGTAAGCAGTTGAGGGATTCAGAGCTTAAAGAGAAAGAGACAGAAAGAGAGATAATATTTCTGACAGGGTTCAGTTAATGAAACAACGTTGGACTTGGCTCAGTCTCCCGCTGGTTACCAGGGTACAAGGTCTCATTAGCAGCGGTTCACTGGCTGTCTCCTGTAGCCTTCACTGGCCTGTCTGACAGGAGACAGCAAGATGGCCGCCTGCTGAGGCCATTGTGTTGGCGTTGTCTTTGACCGATGATGCATAATAAGATGTCCTGTATAGTTGGTAGGTGGGTGGTTGGGTGCTTTGATGTGTAGTGTACTGTATACTGTATATAGTGTAGTGGTCAACAACTTTGGTCCTGGAGATCTACAGTGTGTATTCAGACTCATGCACTCTATAGGTCTCCAGGACCAGGGTTGGCGTCTCTTGCTCCATATGCCCATGTGTGACTGCTTTTTACAGCTTTTTATTTATACTGCATAGTCTTTATGCCACTAAGTTTAATTGAACATATATTTCCAAGTGTCCCTTGACTTGCCAAAGTATTAGCCATACTTAATTTGATTAATTTAACATGATTATGGCACAGTTGATACTCTAACTTTCATCCCCAAATAGAAAGGGAGCCATATCATTTTAAAGTCACCATCAACAGGCTGACTTCAGGTCTGTCCTATCTCACCACTGCCCTATATCCTGTACACTGATGATTGTCGCAGCCATTTTGAGAACTGACACATCCTATCACGTTTAGGTAAGACCCAGATGTAGACAATGTAGAAGTAACAAGAGTTTATTACAACCATAGGGGCAAACGACAGGTCAAGGCAGGCAGGGGTCAATAATCTAGAAAGGGTGTAAAGGGTCCAGAATGGCAGGCTGTCTCAGGGTCAGGGCAGGCAGAATGGTCAAAACCGGGAAGGACTAGAAAACAGGAGCAGGAAAACAGTCAGGAGCAGGGAAACAAACCCTGGTAGGTTTTAAGGACAAAACGAACTGGCAACAGACAAACCAAGAATACGGGTATACTGGAAACAGGAGACAAAGGCCTGTGAGACATGGGTTTAACTCTGGACACATGAAAGGTAGGATGTATACGAAGGGTACGGGGCAACAGCAGATGAACAGCAGCGGGCTAATGATTCTGGAGATGGGAAACGGGACGATAAACCGGGGGGAGAGTTTGCAGGATTCCACCCAGAGGGGCCGATCCCAGGTGGACAGCCATACCTTCTTCTCGAGATGATACCGGGGAGCCGGGGTCCGGTGGCGAGCCGCTTGTCTTCGATACTTCGAGGTGGTCTTGAGGAGGGCAGACAGCGGAGGACAAACATCTGGGCAGAAGGTATGCCGACCTCTTCTTCCTGCTCAAGAAAGAGAGGGGGCTGATACCTCAGGGAACACTCAAAAGGTGAAAGGCCTGTGGCAGAGCAGGGAAGGATGTTGCAACCGTATTCGACTCACACAAGCTGCTGGCTCCAGGTGGTGTTGGCTGAGACCAGGCAGCGCAAGGTAGTCTCTAGGTCTTGGTTGGATGGCTCCGACTGGCCATTGGACTGGGGGTGTAACCCGGAGGACAGGCTGGCCGACAACCCAATGAGGGTGAAGAATGCCTTCCAGAACCGGGACGAGAACTGAGGGCCCCGGTCAGAGACCATGTCAACTGGTAGTCCATGGATCCGGAAGACGTGCTGCACCATGAGCTGGGCAGTCTCTTTGGCAGAGGGTAGTTTGGGGAGAGGAATTAAGTAGGTGGCTTTGGAAAACCGATCCACCACAGTCACGATGGCGGTGTTGCCATCAGACAGGGGAGACCCGTGACAAAGACCAGGGAAATGTGAGATCAGGGATGGTGAGAGACAGGCAGAGGTTGGAGGAGACCAGCCGGAGCTTGCTGAGGAGTCTTGTTTTGTGCACAAACCGTGTAAGTGCCCTGAGGTATTCCACAGTTTAACACATTAGGGGAAGAAAATGTACCATTGATATAGGTGGACTGTTTCTTGTCAGTTAGATATGACTGTATAAATTCAATGCTACCTCCTAACAACCATAATGCATCAATTTTGTCAAAATTATTTCATGATCCACTAAATCAAATGCTGCACTGAAATCTAAAAATAGTACACCTACTAATTTGCCATTATCCATAGCATTGAGCCACTGGTCAGTCATGTCAACCAATGCAGTGGTAGTGGAATGGTTTCTGCGATAAGCATGCTGATTGGCTGTAATCAGATCATTATTTTCCATGTACTCCCACATTTGTCTACTCACAATACCCTCCAATATCTTACTGAGTGTAGGGAGTAGACTAATTGGTCGATTATTGGCAGGAGTAATGGGTTCTTTGCAGAACCTGTCGGACGTGGAGCATGTTCTTGGGTGGAGTGGGAGAAGAAGAGGATGTCATCGAGGTAGACGAAGACGAACCGGTTTAATATGTTGCGCACCAGGTGGTAGGCGTTCGGTAGGTCCAGCTTGGAGAACACGGTGCCCCCCTGGAGCAGCTCGAAGGCCGAGGAGATGTGAGGTAGCGGGTTGCGTTTCTTCACCGTGATGTCGCTGAGACCTCAGTAGTCGATGCACAGATGCAGGGTTTTGTCCTTATTCTCCACAAAGAAGAACTATGCGCCGGCTGGGGATGACGATGGTAATATGTTGTTGATGAGGAAGATGATGACGTTGAAGATGTTTTGTCAGCACATTGTTGATATTTTGTTGACTAGACATTCTAAGAATGCACAGAGCACCTTACTTATTAGGCAACTTTGGCTTGCTATACTTTTGTGCTGCTGCTAATGCTGATCACTAGTAGGCCGACTGAGTATATTTATATTGAAGGCTGTCGACCCTATGACATGATGTACTAGCTCATTGTATTTAGTGTAACTGCGCATTGTGACCCATGTGGATGTTATATGTTCAGTGTTTTATTCACCTTCGCTGCAACACCAATTGCCCTCTAGGTTTCTGTATAAGCACTTTGTGACATCTGCTGATGTAAAAAGAGGTTTATAAATACATTTGATTGATTGTTTGATTGAATAAAGTTGAAACTCTGTAGTGTTGTCCAAGCCATTGTTGTCTCTGAACTCCCTTTGTCCTCTATCCTGGCTCTGGTACTGTGGCTGGGTTCTGCTCTGTGTGACATGAGCTGGGAGCTGGTATGCCAAAAGGATAGATGCCCATTGTTGTCAGGCTTTCCTAGTCTGACCCATTTTTATTTCTGTCACAGTCTCTCCTAGTCTCCCCTTCTGTCTCTCAACTTCTCTCCCAGTCTCTCTCAATGTCTCCCAGTTCCAGTGTCGTTCTGTGTCTCCCCGTCTCTTCCTGTCTCCTACCCTCTACCAGTTTCAGTCCTTCACTATGGAGACTGGCATGCCAGTGACAGGTGCATCAGATGCGTTCCCATTGTCTCCAGTCTCTCCCGTTATCTCTGCCCCGAGCACAGTTCTCTTCTCTGGACTGGTTGGCGCCAGACACTGGGTCTTTCCCTCTGACCTCCCACCACCCTAACATCATGGCAGGCTATTGAACAACGCTCCAGTAGCTCCACACTGCTGCCACGGACACAGACAGCGCAGGAGATGGCATTACTCCTACTACCCCAGGCATGCACATACAGTTGGCTAAGCATTGAACTCCTCCTCTCTTTATTTCCTTTACTGTTTAACCTGTTTCAACCAGGGAATTCCTACAGACTTCGTAACAGCTCATGAGATTAAATGAAAGTATACGGTATGTGAATCCTTGTAATTTCTGATTAGTCATTGATTGGCCACGTGATGACATTGAGAGTAATGCCATCTTGTAGTGTGCTGGAACTCCCATTGCCTGGAACTCCCATTGCCTGGAACTCCTATTGCCTGGAACTCCCATTGCCTGGAACTCCCATTGCCTGGAACTCCCATTGTCTGTTTTGGGAATAGGTGACTCAGTTTGATTGAGCCAGTTAAGGCTTCTTTATGTTTTCTTACACAACAATCACCTGGTTGACTACTGGGTCTATTTGAGATCATATTTAAATCTCATTCTGTTGTTATAGCCAGCTGGTGTTTCCTCCATTCTGTCCAAACCTCACTTAGCAGCTCCTTAGCTAACCTCATTCCAGCATTAGGACTTTCACCACCTGTTGTTGATCTTTAAAGCTAATGTGTTTAGGTTTACTGCTTTCTCACCTTCAGCTGAATTATTTCAAGCCCTCTAATGGGCTGTGTACTATTCAGCATTTAAAGCAGGCACTGTTCAGAAATAAAGAACAATAAGTGATATTTGATTTGCAGGTGCACAAAGCCAAAACAGGGTTTGGTGTAAATAAGATTCCTCAAGGTGTTATAAAACACTGTTATGTGATTTGTATGTGTGTGTCTGTGTGTCTGTGTGTATGTGCGTGTGTGCCCTCTCTGTGTAAAGCAGTGTAGCATCGGGGTCTGTGGGGTGTAATGCACCAAGCTCAATGCTCCCTCGTCTGCCAAGCTCTATTAATTCACTCCCTGTCTCTCAGGCTGTGCCCTTCATTTCTAAAAAGCTACAGTTGCTCTCTGTCCTGGTAAACTGCACTCCTTCTATCCCCTCCCTGTCCTGGTACTTACCCCTGTCTTGGAAATACCTCCTTCTTCCCTTCCATGACCGTGCTTTACCTTAGTTTCCTCAACGCTCCCCAACCCATAGTTCTCAACGTTTTGAGATTCTGACCCACTTAACCTCCCTTCTAGTGACCCACCACATGCTTAAACAGTGTTTCCAGCTAGATATTCAAGGACAAATACAGTAGTCTTACTAGAAAGCCATGCCAACTTCAGTGTGGGAATCTCAAACATCACTAGGCACACTGGGCCAGTGTCATACCTAGCTGGTCCAATCCCATCTTTACATAATAATGGGGGTGGGTAGGGTTTAGCTACAGTGCCAAAGTCAATATCACACAGGGTAAATAGCAGCATGGTTGATATGCTAACACACAAAGCCCCAGGACACAGCAACCGTAGATTGATTGCAAACTCTGCCAATTCTGTTTACTTTGGGTGTGGGCACTGCCAGCTCCCAGCACCTATCCTGTTTAAGTCAAGAACACAATACAACACTGAGTTACTTGTGTTAATGACAGTGCAGATCTCTTCTGTGTGTGTAATCAGCAAGGCAATGTCCCCCCCCCCTCCATCTTCCTTCCACACTACACAGGAAATATTCTTATCTCAGATCCTGGAGATGCAAAAAGGAAATCCAGAGATTCATAAAAGCAAATATTTATGCTCAAGGTTATACAATGTATTTACGTCTATTAAGCCTACCGATTAAGCACACATATTGTTCTGGACTAGACTAGAGGACGCTAACACAGTTGCACATGGATGTACCACTATGTTTGACCTAATCATTAGGAATCTCTTCTTGTCTGCTCTCTGCCTATAGGTCAGCTGAAGCTGTCAATCATCCCAGAGGATGGACTCCTTATCGTCCATGGTGAGTACCAGGATGTCATCCTCCCGTCAGCAGGCTCCATGTTGTCAACTCCACCACAGACATGTAAAACAGTTGTCTTCTTTTAACATGGTTAAATAGGTTTGATAGTGGGGCACTTATGAACATGGTAAGTTCATTCACAGAATATACTATGCCCTCTGTAGTTACTGGGACGGTAAAGCATTATTTCTTCTTTCGGCTCTATACTCCAAAAGTTAGGATTCTGACAGCTTTAATTTGAGGGTATTTTCATCCATATCGGGTTAACCGTATGGAAATGTAATTGTGTACATAGTCCCCCCATTTTAGGGCACCAAAAGAATTGGGACAAATTCACTTATTAGTAAAAAGTAAAGTTACAGATGCACAAATATCATACCCTCCCCCTCCAAAATGCTAGCCTCCCCTGTTCTTGTAATGGTGAGAGGTATGGATGTCTTGGGGGTAATATATATATATTTTATTTTTATTTATTTCACCTTTATTTAACCAGGTAGGCAAGTTGAGAACAAGTTCTCATTTACAATTGCGACCTGGCCAAGATAAAGCAAAGCAGTTCGACACATACAACGACACAGAGTTACACATGGAGTAAAACAAACATACAGTCAATAATACAGTATAAACAAGTCTATACACGATGTGAGCAAATGAGGTGAGATAAGGGAGGTAAAGGCAAAAAAAGGCCATGGTGGCAAAGTAAATACAATATAGCAAGTAAAACACTGGAATGGTAGATTTGCAATGGAAAAATGTGCAAAGTAGAAATACAAATAATGGGGTGCAAAGGAGCAAAATAAATTAATTAATTAAATACAGTAGGGAAAGAGGTAGTTCTTTGGGCTAAATTATAGGTGGGCTATGTACAGGTGCAGGTGCAGGTAGCGATCGGTTGAAGAGCATGCATTTAGTTTTACTTGTATTTAAGAGCAATTGGAGGCCACGGAAGGAGAGTTGTATGGCATTGAAGCTTGCCTGGAGGGTAGTTAACACAGTGTCCAAAGAAGGGCCAGAAGTATACAGAATGGTGTCGTATGCGTAGAGGTGGATCAGAGCAAGAGCGACCTCATTGATGTATACAGAGAAGAGAGTCGGTCCAAGAATTGAACCCTGTGGCACCCCCATAGAGACTGCCAGAGGTCCGGACAGCAGACCCTCCGATTTGACACACTGAACTCTATCAGAGAAGTAGTTGGTGAACCAGGCGAGGCAATCATTTGAGAAACCAAGGCTGTCAAGTCTGCCGATGAGGATGTGGTGATTGACAGAGTCGAAAGCCTTGGCCAGATCAATGAATACGGCTGCACAGTAATGTTTCTTATCGATGGCGGTTAAGATATCGTTTATGACCTTGAGCGTGGCTGAGGTGCACCCATGACCAGCTCTGAAACCAGATTGCATAGCAGAGAAGGTATGGTGAGATTCGAAATGGTCGGTAATCTGTTTGTTGACTTGGCTTTCGAAGACCTTAGAAAGGCTTGGGAGGATAGATATGAGGGGGATGACCGCAGCTGCTTTCCAATCTTTGGGGATCTCAGACGACACGAAAGAGAGGTTGAACAGGCTAGTAATAAGGGTGGCAACAATTTTGGCAGATAATTTTAGAAAGAAAGGGTCCAGATTGTCTAGCCCAGCTGATTTGTAGGGGTCCAGATTTTGCAGCTCTTTCAGAACATCAGCTGAACGGATTTGGGAGAAGGAGAAATGGGGAAGGCTTGGGCAAGTTGCTGTGGGGGGTGCAGTGCTGTTGACCGGGATAGGAGTAGCCAGTTGGAAAGCATGGCCAGCCGTAGAAAAATGCCAGGTCTGGGGAGAACCATATCTGTTCCTGGTTCTAAATTTCTTGAATGGGGCATGTTTATTTAAGATGGTTAGGAAGGCATTTAAAAAAAATATCCAGGCATCCTCTACTGACGGGATGAGATCAATATCCTTCCAGGATACCCCGGCCAGGTCGATTAGAAAGGCCTGCTCGCTGAAGTGTTTCAGGGAGCGTTTGACAGTGATGAGTGGAGGTCGTTTGACCGCTGACCCATTACAGATGCAGGCAATGAGGCAGTGATCGCTGAGATCTTGGTTGAAGACAGCAGAGGTGTATTTAGAGGGCAAGTTGGTTAGGATGATATCTATGAGGGTGCCCGTGTTTAAGGCTTTGGGGAGGTACCTGGTAGGTTCATTGATAATTTGTGTGAGATTGAGGGCATCAAGTTTAGATTGTAGGATGGCTGGGGTGTTAAGCCTGTTCCAGTTTAGGTTACCTAGCAGCACGAGCTCTGAAGATAGATGGGGGGCAATCAGTTCACATATGGTGTCCAGAGCACAGCTGGGGGCAGAGGGTGGTCTATAGCAGGCGGCAACGGTGAGAGACTTGTTTTTAGAGAGGTGGATTTTTAAAAGTAGAATTTCAAATTGTTTGGGTACAATATACAATATTTTGTACAATATATTTGAGCGTCTGTAACTTTCTCACTTATCATTATTCACAATTCATTCAAGATGATCTGTAATCATGGTGGCATCCACATTAATGTAAAAGTTTTTAGAAACAAATTCTATAATTATTTACAATAAAAGTGACTCCAAAATTACACAATACATTATTTACCATTAATTTCAATTGGGCACAATATAATCTATAACACAACCAAACCAAACAGAAAATGCATCCAACACATTTTTAGAGTCACAAGCTTGATGTAGTCATTGTGTGCTACGGATATGGGATCAAGTAATTTACTTTTTACAACATTAATACACAAATAAGTGAATTTGTCCAGTACCTTTGGTGCCCTAAAATGGGGGGACTATGTACAAAAACTGCTGTAATTTCTAAACGGTTCACCCGATATGGATGAATATTCCCTCAAATGAAAGATGACAGTGTGATCTTAAACCCCATAGTCATTGTGTCCTAAAATGGGGGAATAACCTTTGGAGTATAGTGCCAAAAAGAAGAAAAACTGCTTCACTGTCCCAATAATTACGAAGGGCACTGTAGAATATAAATTGTGCTTTATATGAGAATTGTGCAGCTCTTTATGCAAATCATAGTGGGGTTTCTGTATGGTTTCTGCCTTACTGCCAAGCTATTTTTCACTGGCATCTAGTTCTCCTCACTCTCTGTTTCTCTGTTGCTGTTTGCTGTTTGCTCTCTAATTTGTGTGGCTGTGGTGGAGAGTCATTGTGCAGCCTAAAGGGAAAACACAAAGGGAACAAATGTCAACCCAGCTCAAGTCAGAGGCCAGGCTGCGTGTGCGCACACACACACACACACACACACACACACACACACACACACACACACACACACACACACACACACACACACACACACACACACACACACACACACACACACACCCACACACACACACACACACACACACAGTGTCCCCGGCACGGTGACACCCACCAGTGCAGCACACTCTCTGAAATAATATGTCACCACTGCTGCTGCAGATTAAAGGTTGTGTTGCAGCAGTGGGGAGGTAAAGTAGAGGTTGTGTTGCAGCAGTGGGGAGGTAAAGTGGAGGTTGTGTTGCAGCAGTGGGGAGGTAAAGTGGAGGTTGTGTTGCAGCAGTGGGGAGGTAAAGTAGAGGTTGTGTTGCAGCAGTGGGGAGGTAAAGTAGAGGTTGTGTTGCAGCAGTGGGGAGGTAAAGTGGAGGTTGTGTTGCAGCAGTGGGGAGGTAAAGTGGAGGTTGTGTTGCAGCAGTGGGGAGGTAAAGTAGAGGTTGTGTTGCAGCAGTGGGGAGGTAAAGTGGAGGTTGTGTTGCAGCAGTGGGGAGGTAAAGTGGAGGTTGTGTTGCAGCAGTGTTGCAGCAGTGGGGAGGTAAAGTGGAGGTTGTGTTGCAGCAGTGGGGAGGTAAAGTGGAGGTTGTGTTGCAGTAGTGGGGAGGTAAAGTGGAGGTTGTGTTGCAGCAGTGGGGAGGTAAAGTGGAGGTTGTGTTGCAGCAGTGGGGAGGTAAAGTAGAGGTTGTGTTGCAGCAGTGGGGAGGTAAAGTGGAGGTTGTGTTGCAGCAGTGGGGAGGTAAAGTGGAGGTTGTGTTGCAGCAGTGGGGAGGTAAAGTGGAGGTTGTGTTGCAGCAGTGGGGAGGTAAAGTGGAGGTTGTGTTGCAGCAGTGGGGAGGTAAAGTGGAGGTTGTGTTGCAGCAGTGGGGAGGTAAAGTGGAGGTTGTGTTGCAGCAGTGGGGAGGTAAAGTGGAGGTTGTGTTGCAGCAGTGGGGAGGTAAAGTGGAGGTTGTGTTGCATCAGTGGGGAGGTAAAGTGGAGGTTGTGTTGCAGCAGTGGGGAGGTAAAGTGGAGGTTGTGTTGCAGCAGTGGGGAGGTAAAGTGGAGGTTGTGTTGCAGCAGTGGGGAGGTAAAGTGGAGGTTGTGTTGCAGCAGTGGGGAGGTAAAGTGGAGGTTGTGTTGCAGCAGTGGGGAGGTAAAGTGGAGGTTGTGTTGCAGCAGTGGGGAGGTAAAGTGGAGGTTGTGTTGCAGCAGTGGGGAGGTAAAGTGGAGGTTGTGTTGCAGCAGTGGGGAGGTAAAGTGGAGGTTGTGTTGCAGTAGTGGGGAGGTAAAGTGGAGGTTGTGTTGCAGTAGTGGGGAGGTAAAGTGGAGGTTGTGTTGCAGCAGTGGGGAGGTAAAGTGGAGGTTGTGTTGCAGCAGTGGGGAGGTGAAGTAGAGGTTGTGTTGCAGCAGTGGGGAGGTAAAGTGGAGGTTGTGTTGCAGCAGTGGGGAGGTAAAGTGGAGGTTGTGTTGCAGCAGTGGGGAGGTAAAGTGGAGGTTGTGTTGCAGCAGTGGGGAGGTAAAGTGGAGGTTGTGTTGCAGCAGTGGGGAGGTAAAGTGGAGGTTGTGTTGCAGTAGTGGGGAGGTAAAGTGGAGGTTGTGTTGCAGTAGTGGGGAGGTAAAGTGGAGGTTGTGTTGCAGCAGTGGGGAGGTAAAGTGGAGGTTGTGTTGCAGCAGTGGGGAGGTAAAGTAGAGGTTGTGTTGCAGCAGTGGGGAGGTAAAGTGGAGGTTGTGTTGCAGCAGTGGGGAGGTAAAGTGGAGGTTGTGTTGCAGCAGTGGGGAGGTAAAGTGGAGGTTGTGTTGCAGCAGTGGGGAGGTAAAGTGGAGGTTGTGCTGCAGCAGTGTGGAGGTAAAGTGGAGGTTGTGTTGCAGCAGTGGGGAGGTAAAGTAGAGGTTGTGTTGCAGCAGTGGGGAGGTAAAGTGGAGGTTGTGTTGCAGCAGTGGGGAGGTAAAGTAGAGGTTGTGTTGCAGCAGTGGGGAGGTAAAGTGGAGGTTGTGTTGCAGTAGTGGGGAGGTAAAGTGGAGGTTGTGTTGCAGCAGTGGGGAGGTAAAGTGGAGGTTGTGTTGCAGTAGTGGGGAGGTAAAGTGGAGGTTGTGTTGCAGTAGTGGGGAGGTAAAGTGGAGGTTGTGTTGCAGCAGTGGGGAGGTAAAGTGGAGGTTGTGTTGCAGCAGTAGGGAGGTAAAGTAGAGGTTGTGTTGCAGCAGTGGGGAGGTAAAGTGGAGGTTGTGTTGCAGCAGTGGGGAGGTAAAGTGGAGGTTGTGTTGCAGCAGTGGGGAGGTAAAGTGGAGGTTGTGTTGCAGCAGTGGGGAGGTAAAGTGGAGGTTGTGCTGCAGCAGTGTGGAGGTAAAGTGGAGGTTGTGTTGCAGCAGTGGGGAGGTAAAGTAGAGGTTGTGTTGCAGCAGTGGGGAGGTAAAGTGGAGGTTGTGTTGCAGCAGTGGGGAGGTAAAGTAGAGGTTGTGTTGCAGCAGTGGGGAGGTAAAGTGGAGGTTGTGTTGCAGTAGTGGGGAGGTAAAGTGGAGGTTGTGTTGCAGCAGTGGGGAGGTAAAGTGGAGGTTGTGTTGCAGCAGTGGGGAGGTAAAGTGGAGGTTGTGTTGCAGCAGTGGGGAGGTAAAGTGGAGGTTGTGTTGCAGCAGTGGGGAGGTAAAGTGGAGGTTGTGTTGCAGCAGTGGGGAGGTAAAGTAGAGGTTGTGTTGCAGCAGTGGGGAGGTAAAGTGGAGGTTGTGTTGCAGCAGTGGGGAGGTAAAGTGGAGGTTGTGTTGCAGCAGTGGGGAGGTAAAGTGGAGGTTGTGTTGCAGCAGTGGGGAGGTAAAGTAGAGGTTGTGTTGCAGCAGTGGGGAGGTAAAGTGGAGGTTGTGTTGCAGCAGTGGGGAGGTAAAGTGGAGGTTGTGTTGCAGCAGTGGGGAGGTAAAGTGGAGGTTGTGTTGCAGCAGTGGGGAGGTAAAGTGGGACATGTCACCTAGTGCCCTCACACACACACACATATAGTTTCAACCTCACTGTGCACCAGTGGAAGAGGATCTAGGCCTGGATTAAATTCAATGTATCTCAGTCTTAAATCTCAATCTCAAACCATTTTATGATTTGGTTTATATACTGTGTTCCTTATGATATCAAAGGGTGTAATTCTACCTCTTCCATCGCCCTAACCTCATACATCATACATGTAGGTTCACTGAATACCAGAGACCAGTCACACAACAAATGTGTCCCCTTTATTGTCCTGATGGTATTTCATTGTTTGTTGTGAATTATTCATTTCTACATACCCAATCTTGTACCCACAGTTATGGAGGCAAAGAGCCTTATGGGAAAGAAACACGCCACATGTGACTCGTATGTTAAGGTATGTGACACTGCCTCCACGGCAGCGTGTGCATGCTTTGGTTCCAGCCCAATCAACTAGTCATGGTATTCAATCTAGACTCAGATTAGTTTAATCAGGTGTGTTAATGCTGGACTGGAAGAACCCCCCCACCCCCCCACACACACAGCGGGTCTGCTAAACTAATAGCAGAAGTCATAACCCCTCGTTAAGGCTGGATTTACATTTCCTGTTTGTTCAGATTTCATCTCTCAGCAGACCTTGGCACAGGGCAGACGGATTAGTGCCGGCTGTATTATATTGTGTGTGTGCGTGCATGTGTCTGTGTGTGTGTGCGAGGGTTTAGGAGACAGACGCGGAGGACGTACTGCGCTGTCACAGACTCTGAGCTATCTGCTAGGTTACCCTCAGTAACATAGAGTGACAGCTCTAGTCTTCCACTCTCTGTGTCTACACAGAGTATATGCCGATGTGAATACAACGTTAGTCAGTCTCAGTCTGGAAATCCCAGTCCAAGCCCACCAACGCAACGCTCATGAAGAGTCTTTGTTTACGAAATACTGTCCTATGCAAGTACTGTCCACACAAATGTGATTATATTGAATCATATTATGAAGGAAATTAGGAAGTGCATCAATACCATACTGCTGGTTTGATTGGAACTCTCACACCCCAACCAGAGTACTCGTCCTGCCACCTCTGGTCTCTTGGTTCTCCCACACTTAAGGGAGGGCAGCTCCCGCTCAGCCCAGTCCAAGCTCTCCTCTGTCCTGGCACCCCAATGGTGGAACCAGCTTCCCCCTGAGCTAGGACAGCAGAGTCCCTGTCCATCTTCTGAAACATCTGAAACCCTACCTCTTCAAAAAGTAAATAAATAATCCCACAACACCCTTCTCACCCAACCCCCCCCCCCCAAAAAAAGAAAAGAATGCCTTGCACTTTCCTTTTTTGTTTTACTAGACTTTGACTCTAGCTACCTTGAGGAAAAATGTACTTACTCTGACTGTGATATGTGGTTGTCCCACCTAGCTATCTTCAGATGAATGCACTAACTGTAAGTCACTCTGGGTAAGAGGGTCTGCTAAATTAGGCAAATGTAATTTAAATGTCTTCTTTCTCAGTTGGGTGTGGTACCCGATGATGACCCTGGAGGCAGACAGAAGACTAAGATGGTGCCGGACTCCAAGTGCCCCATCTTCATGGAAACCTTTTACTTGTGAGCCCAAATATTTTAGTATACTATCTCAAGTACTGGCCACAACACTAACATTTCGATTTTCAAGAACATATTTTCATCCATCTGTGAATTTGCATTTGTCTGTGTGTGTGACTTTTTTTGTTGTTGTTGTTATCACTCATGCCTCAGGTGCTTTCAATTGATATTAATTGCCATTATACTGTATTAGTTTGCGATAGGCCCCTAGGAATTGATGGATGGTGTTTCTGTTGTTTTCAGTGTCATCACTGAGGAGCAACATCATAAAAGGCTACTGTTCACCATGTGGAACTGTGACCAAATCTCAAGGTATCAATCAATGGCATGGTGATGATGATGATGATGATGATGATGATGATGATCATGATAATAAAATATTTATACAGAAAATCTAAAAGATGCTTAAAAAAAGGACATGTAGTTCTTGGGCTGGACAATGGTCTTCAACAGAGGATGCTGCGTCCAGATCACATCCAACTCCGGTGGGATGCACATAGGCCAAGCCTGCAACAGTTTCCTGAAAGTCAGTCAAGAGCCTTCATTCTCCCCCCTCAGCACTCTCCTCTGCCACGCTGTTCTCAGCTCCTCTGATGCCCTGATGCAGGCTTGAGTAGGGGGAATCAGTGGTCACATCCAGCAGAGTGGGGGGGGACAGGTCAGGAACATCAAGCCAGCCCATGCCATCCCCAGCTCCTCTGATGCAGGCTGTGTCATCTAGCTAAAGTTGCAGATAAAAACAAAAGCTAGCTAGCCATTAGGTTATCTTGACCAAACGAACGGACTTGCTAGTCATATGACTCCATTGAATTGATATATATATAAATAATCAATACTAAGCTTACAACCATGAAATTGTTGATACATTTTTTTAACAAAAACAACAAATATATATACATTTACAGGAACTCTCTGCCTAGGCAACCTCATGGCGCCATGGCAAGAATGGAACAGAACGATGAAGATAACGATAATAGTGATTCATTTGAGTTATTTAAAGGGTTTTAGATTTTTGATGAGGAATGTTGAAGGAATGCATATCCCTCAGCTTCTACTTATCAGCATTATCACACACACACACACACACACACACACACACACACACACACACACACACACACACACACACACACACACACACACACACACACACACACACACACACACAACTGTCAGCTCCGGTTGAAGTGCAAAGCTGCCCTTTATAATTGATGCAGAGGCTGCGGCTGTGTGTCTGGAGTTACTCTCGCCTTCTTTCCTTTACTAGCCTTGGTTATAACAGGGTCAATGTTAAGGACATGGCTTATGGTCGGATGAATTTTCCAATGTTATGCACTATTGAAAGGACAATAGTTGGATTGCCCGAGCCGACTAGGTGAAAGGTCTGTAGCTGTTCGTTTGAGCAAGGCACTCAACCTTAATTGCTCCTGTAAGGCAACTTGGATAAGAGCGTAAGCTAAATTACTCAATCTCCCTACTGCTCATATAGTCCCTGTAAGAAACATGATGAGGTTATGATGATCAGATGTCATGTTATTATCTGCGTGGACCGCTCTGGGTGAGGGATATAGTGTGAGTACCCCTGAGTGTTGTATGTCTGGGGTTGTCATCTCTGTGCTCTAGTATTACCTGGGTGGGATGCTGTAGTGTTGATGTCTAAACCAGTGTCAAGTGACAAGCTGTTTTAAACCTCTGAAGCTGGAGTTAAAGAACAAGATGACCCATGAAAGACAGATGGAGATGGGTAAATTAGACGTTCATTCAGTCTTTATATTACTGTAGTATAGGCTATGCTGCAGTAAATGCAGATCTATCTGTCACAAGGAAAAAAGTGCATTGTGATCTGCGCTCCATACTGAGATGGGCTGTCTGTCCCCACCCTGATCTGTGATTCATCATGCAGAGGCCGTAGAGAAGCCAGATTGAGACATGGCATATAATTTAACAGTTCCATTTCACTCATGCTGTTCATATAAATCATTTACTATAATGTACCGGTTTCTCACAGTTATTTATCCCGGGAAAAGGGAGTGGTTTTGGACGATAAATCCCGGTAAATCTCGGTAACCGGGTTCCTGCCATTCAACCCTAGTATGTGTGTCAGAAAGAAGGAGATAAATCCTGCACTCCAGAGCTACTACTCACGCTTCAATTTTGTCCCCAAAGTGTGACTCTCCATCTTTAGGGCAGTGTGTCACTAGGGATAACAGTTTTTAAGTCAGCCCATCTCAGACACAGGGCCTGTTAAATAAGTCAACAGTACCAGTGGCAGATCAGAACTACTCTCAAATCACATTGGTCCTGTATGACTCAGTTGGTTGAGCATGGCACATGCAACGCCAGGATTGGGGGCCACCCGTACGTAAAATGTGTGCACGCATGACTGTAAGTTGATTTGGATAAAAGCATCTGCTAAATAGCATATATTATTCTATTATTATTCCACAGCACAGTACCCGTCTGCAATACAGTCCCAACACTGTGGCTGGCACACTTCATAACGGCCTACACCATAGGACGGCAGGTAGCCTAGCGGTTAAGAGCGTTGAGCCAGTAACCGAAAGTTCACTGGTTTGAATCCCCGAGCTGACTAGGTGAAAAGTCTATAGAAAAGTATATCCCTTGAGCAAGGCACTTAACCTTAATTGCTCCTGTAAGGCGACTTGGATTAGAGCGTAAGCTAAATTACTCAATCTCCCTACTGCTCATATAGTCCCTGTAAGAAACATGATGAGGTTATGATGATCAGATGTCATGTTATTATCTGCGTGGACCGCTCTGGGTGAGGGATACAGTTTGTGTGAGTACCCCTGAGTGTTGTATGTCTGGGGTCGTCATCTCTGTGCTCTAGTATTACCTGGGTGGGATGCTGTAGTGTTGATGTCTAAACCAGTGTGTCACAGCAAAAAAATTCCAGTGGGGATAGGATTGCTGCCTATAAGGAAGGGACCACATAATTTGACCATAGAGATAATATCTCTCTCTCTCTTTCTCTCTCTCTAGGAGGAGTGAGCTTCTAGGGTGTATGAGTTTTGGCGTGAGATCCCTCATGGACCCAGTGAAGGTTAGTTGTTCTTCTTTGTACATTCCTCTACTCTCCACTGCACCACACACCACTGTAACCCTCCTCATTAGCTCACTCCCTCTATCAGAGTGTGTGTGCGTTTGTGTTCACCAGACCATAAAAGACCTGTTTAGCCCAGAGTGAGTGAGCGGCCATGGCCTTAATCCACAAGAAACACCACTGTGGCCACTGTGAACCCATCACTACTGTCCTCAGTCCCTCCTGTTAGAACACATCACGACTGTCCTCAGTCCCTCCTGTTAGAACACATCACGACTGTCCTCAGTCCCTCCAGTTAGGACACATCCCTACTGTCCTCAGTCCCTCCTGTTAGAACACATCACTACTGTCCTCAGTCCCTTCAGTCTAGTGATACAGCCATATATACTGTACATCGATGGTTACAGTATAGATATGTAGGGCAGTCCCTTGGGTGTAACAACACGTCACCACTGCCCTCAGCCTACTGTAGTAAAGATCTTCTAATCTAGGGGTACAACCATATAAGAGGTGGTGTAGTGGAGGGTAAACATATTTAAATGCACGAGCGTTTACCTACGTTTTGTGGAAAATTTGCTTAGGGAGCATTACTTCACTCATTGCGATCAGCACCCCCCCCCCCCCCCCCCCCCCCACCACATTGTTTTTTACCACTGCATATGTTTATGGTTAAAGCACAAAATACATTAGTGCATTCCCTCGGGTGTTACAACACATCAGTACTGCCCTCACAGACATGACTAACCCACCACAGACCTAGTTGCTGTTAGGGTGCTGTTGGGAGAAGAGACAAACTATATAGCTATAGCAAGGACTGTTTCTGTTAAGTAAAGTACACAGGTGAGAATGTTATGGACTAGTACAAATCAATACATAGAATGATGTTTTTCCTTCTGTGAAGCAGAGCCCTTTCCTGCAGTTAAATGACCAAATCGCCCTCTAGTGGCCTCATGGGTGGAATGTTATTAATATTTGGAATAATTTGATATTCCCGTTTTTTTTAATGTCAAATGGATTTGTCATATTTCAGTCTTCTGTGATGGATACAAAGTATAATATTGAGATGCAAACTCAAAATGTACATTACATGTACAATACATTTCAACTCTGTCTGCCATGGTAAAGGTGTCTTTTTTTAAGCCCATAACCATGTGTGTGAGATGCATACTTTTGTTTCAAAGTAGATTTGTTTAAGACTACCAAGAAACCACCCTGATTTAGCAGGTGAGTATATTCCAGTACGGACTGTGTTGACAGCAGAGGTGTTTAGTTCTTATTTGCCAGGCGACAAGGTATGAAGGCAATTTCTGTTGTCAGCTTGTGTGTGAGCTGCCAGAACACACTCTCCTCTTACGCCTTCAGTGATCCAGTGGGCCAATTTCCCGCTTCGCTCAGCTGGGCAGCACATGGTAAACACGTAGCATTTTGTTTCAGGCCACAACTCCTGTCAAGCTTCTTGCTTGTCTCCCATTCCTCTGACACCTTTTCTTACAATTGCAGGCATACATGCATGCAGAATGCATTCGTGCATTTGATGTCAGATAAAGTGTCTTCGACAGAGGAGTCAGTGAAGATAAAAGTACTGCTGGGTTTTCCTCAGCTCTACTTGCAGTTTAATCATTCATTCTTAATTTATCCAACTGTGTCCCATCCCCCTGTGCCCACACAACTGCTCTTCACATTGTAAACCGTTTATAAAACCTATATTTTAGGTCTATTGATAGTTAATTACACTATACACATGCTGAGGTACCACCTTGACATCTCTGATCTGCTTGCCTCAATAAACTAATGCTAGAACATTGGTTGCCAGGATTAGCATCTAGAATAATTGCATAACGGACCATGTTAGACACATGATCATTATAGTCATACTGAGATGTGATGTAAGGCTTGCTACCTGGACTAGATTCCTTCAGAGACTTTCAGGGCCTGTTCAATTTGTTCAACATATTGGAGTCGGATTGATAAACGCAATTGATTATATTCAACATATTGGTTGGATCATTTCCATCCAACTACGACCTGTGTTTGGACATGGTAAAGTTGGATTTGTGTGTGGTTCTGCAACAGATGAGCAGGTTGCATAACATAAAAGGTGATAAGGATAAACCTATTAAATAGATCTAGTCAATAAATATATCTGTTACGCACGCCTCTAAGAAGAGGGAACGCAACACCCTGCTACAACTAAACTCTCTGTGAAGTGAAAGAGGTATGGACTGTAGGTGTGAGTAAGGATGACAACAGACAGAATGTGGTACCGTTTTACAAGGACTTTATTCCTGTACACGGTAATATGGGGAAAAGGGGCTGGACGGAACCAAAGCAAAGAAAGTAAATCTCAAAGCCCCCCTCTCCTATCTTACCTGCCTACCCACCACTTACCTAATTTAGCACCACCTGGTGCCCTAACCAAAATACAGGGGGTGGTCCGCCCAGGTCTTACCTAGTGTACCTAGACAATGAATATACTACGGGTATATGTATGCCCGCGGGCCTCTTGCCTAAGCACTCCCAAGGTGCCTTCCCCTTTCCCCCTAGGAACAAATGAAACAGAATATTAAACAATTTCACAAACAAACTAAAAAACAAAGGACATCAAATAAGCTCTACCTGAGCAACAAACTCACAGAACATAGCAACAACAAACTCCCAGCAATGAACTCCCAGCAAGATCAACCTCTAGCAAAACTCTCTATCACAAACAATCGCTCTGCAATGACCTCAGAGCAAATCTCTAGCAAAATCTCTCTCAGCAATCCCTACCTCCAAAATCTCACTCTCCTGAACAGAACACTGGCTTTTATATAGCTTCAGAATGAATGTAACTAGAGACAGCTGTGTCTTGACGAGGGGGCGGGGTCAGCTCTCCAATTAGCCCTGGAGTCGACCAATCAGCTGCTTGAGGATTTCAGGAAGCCATTTCCTGAAATAAACACATGCACAAACACAAACTACAACACATAAACTGGGGAACGTAACATATCTCAAATAAGGAAAGAGGAAACAAACTTACTCTTAACTTGGACGCACACAACTGGAACGAAACTGGAAATGGCTTGACTGGCTTTAAATACAAACTAGAATGGAGAATGAGCCTATCAGGATAGTCTTGATAATTTCTGACAGGTGTGTGATTGCTTGAAAGTCAAAAGGTGAAGTGATCTTGCTTGATCAAGCCCATCTCAGCAGTACGCTGCTCCACTCTGAGGTCTTTTCTACAGACCTTTTAAAAAAAGAGGTTCTTATTTTTTGCTCTGTACACAGTCTTGTACGGTTAACCTTGTGGGGACACAAGTCAGTCCCATTCAAAATCCTATTTTTCCTAACCCCTAAACCTAACCCTAACTCGTACCCTAACCTTAACCATAGCTCCTGTTACGCACACCTCTATGAAGAGGGAACGCAACACCCCGCTACAACTCAACTCCCCGTGAAGTGAAAGAGGTATGGAACTGTAGGTGCGAGTAAGGATGACAAAAGGCAGAGAATTTACCGTTTACTAGGAATGTATTCCTTCACACGGCAGTATGGGGAAAAGGGGCCGGACGGAACCAAAGCAAAGAAAGTAAATGTCAAAGTCCCCCTCTCGTTTCTAACCTGCCTACCCACTACCTATCTAACTTACCCTCTCCTATCTAACCTGCCTACCCACTACCTATCTAACTTACCCTCTCCTATCTAACCTGCCTACCCACTACCTATCTAACTTACCCTCTCCTATCTAACCTGCCTACCCACTACCTATCTAACTTACCCTCTCCTATCTAACCTGCCTACCCACTACCTATCTAACTTACCCTCTCCTATCTAACCTGCCTACCCACTACCTATCTAACCTACCCTCTCCTATCTAACCTGCCTACCCACTACCTATCTAACTTACCCTCTCCTATCTAACCTGCCTACCCACTACCTATCTAACCTACCCTCTCCTATCTAACCTGCCTACCCACTACCTATCTAACTTACCCTATCCTATCTAACCTGCCTACCCACTACCTATCTAACTTACCCTCTCCTATCTAACCTGCCTACCCACTACCTATCTAACTTACCCTCTCCTATCTAACCTGCCTACCCACTACCTATCTAACTTACCCTCTCCTATCTAACCTGCCTACCCACTACCTATCTAACCTACCCTCTCCTATCTAACCTGCCTACCCACTACCTATCTTACTTACCCTCTCCTATCTAACCTGCCTACCCACTACCTATCTAACTTACCCTCTCCTATCTAACCTGCCTACCCACTACCTATCTAACTTACCCTCTCCTATCTAACCTGCCTACCCACTACCTATCTAACTTACCCTCTCCTATCTAACCTGTCTACCCACTACCTATCTAACTTACCCTCTCTTATCTAACCTGCCTACCCACTACCTATCTAACTTACCCTCTCCTATCTAACCTGCCTACCCACTACCTATCTAACTTACCCTCTCCTATCTAACCTGCCTACCCACTACCTATCTAACTTACCCTCTCCTATCTAACCTGCCTACCCACTACCTATCTAACTTACCCTCTCCTATCTAACCTGCCTACCCACTACCTATCTAACTTACCCTCTCCTATCTAACCTGCCTACCCACTACCTATCTAACTTACCCTCTCTTATCTAACCTGCCTACCCACTACCTATCTAACTTACCCTCTCCTATCTAACCTGCCTACCCACTACCTATCTAACTTACCCTCTCTTATCTAACCTGCCTACCCACTACCTATCTAACTTACCCTCTCCTATCTAACCTGCCTACCCACTACCTATCTAATTTAGCACCACCTGGTGCCCTAACTAAAATACAGGTGGTGGTCCACTCAGGTCTTACCTAGTGTGCCTAGACATTGAATATACTACGGGTATATGTATGCCCGCGGGCCTCTTGCCTAAGCACTCCCTTGGTACCTTCCCCTTCCCCCCTGGGAACAAATGAAACACAATAATACAAACTACTTCACAACAACCTGAGAAAATAACTCAAGACATTAAAGAAGCTCTATCTGACAACGCACCAAACTAACACAGATCATACCAAAGCTGCTCCCAACAACAACTAACATAGTACATACCAAAACTCTCTCTCTCTCTCTCTCTCTCTCTCTCTCTCTCTCTCTCTCTCTCTCTCTCTCTCTCTCTCTCTCTCTCTCTCTCTCTCTCTCTCTCTCTCTCTCTCTCTCTCTCTCTCTCTCTCTCTCTCTCTCTCTCTCTCTCTCTCTCTCTCTCTCTCTCTCTCTCTCTCTCTCTCTCTCTCTCTCTCTCTCTCTCTCTCTCTCTCTCTCTCTCTCTCTCTCTCTCTCTCTCTCTCTCTCTCTCTCTCTCTCTCTCTCTCTCTCTCTCTCTCTCTCTCTCTCTCTCTCTCCTCTCTCTCTTCTCTCTCTCTCTCTCTCTCTCTCTCTCTCTCTCTCTCTCTCTCTCTCTCTCTCTCTCTCTCTCTCTCTCTCTCTCTCTCTCTCTCTCTCTCTCTCTAGAAATAGCGTTTGCCCTTGTGGGGACCAACAAGAATAGTTAAACATGCCACACACACATTACCTTCAAACTCTGTCTCAGGAAATAACAAATACAATCTGATTTTTGGACAGGCTTCTGCCTGGCATTTATCCCAATGAATATTTAATTGGCTTAAGTTGCTAATGAGGAGATTAAACACTGAGTCACTGGGAGTTCTCCTTTTCATCTCTTAGCTCCCTCCTGCTACTGTCATCCTCCACAACTCCTTGGCTTTATTCTTCTTCATCTATCCCCCTTTATCTCTCTCCTCCCATCCCTCTATATATTCCCTCTTATGTTCTCTCACCCACCCACTCACCCCCTCTCTCCCTCCCTCTCCCTCTTCCCCTCCCATTGGTTTCTATTTGTCTAATGGGCATCATAATAGTCGGTGGTGGCACAGTCCGTGCTTAGATTTATGGTACTGTACATGTCTCCCCTCCCCCACTTCCCCTCTTCCCCCTCACTCCCCCCCTCGCCCCACAGCCTGTAGAAATCTGCCCACTCAAATAAGATGCTTTAACCAGCGATTATTGTCACAGTCCACGGAATCACATCTCTTTACTACAATAGAGCTCAGACTGCAGGCTTAGAACAGCCTCAATAAGACACAGGGAGAGCAGACCAGCACATAGAACACTCTGCATTCTGTCCTCTCACTGGATGGAGGAAGACCTAGGCTAGCTGCTGTATTGTGTGTGTGTGTGTGTGTGTGTGTGTGTAAGCGCGTGCGTGTGTGTGCAAGAGGGAGAGAGGAGAGTGAGACAGAGTGTTTTGTGCATTGTAGAATTGTCATGTCCCTTAATAGAGACTGTGATCAGATGGGTTATGAGTCAACTCTTCCTCTATGTCCCGGCTGCATGGTTTTCACACACGAGCGCTCGCACGCACCAGAGTTGGGCTCAATTCAGAAATTTGAAATTGCCTCCCATTCAACTAATGAGTTAAAATTCAAATTGAATTGGCCATACCCTCCTGATGTTGAATTTGAATTTGAGTTTGAGTGCAGGAAATAGAATTTAATTCAGTGCAATTCAAAATAATTCCACTCAGTCATAGAACATAAGAATTTAATTGAATTTGACAGGTTTTCTCTGGAAACTAGGTTCATACTCTTTTAACCTTAGCGCTAGAATAACCTATTATATTTAGCATATTATATTTAGCATATTATATTTCCAACCATTTCACTTGTTTGGCTTCTTTTTGAAGGAAGGCTTCACTTGAGTGTTAAAATAATGCATTCTGTGTAAGTGTGGTCCTGTATGGCTCAGTTGGCAGAGCATGCTATTTGCACTGCCAAGGTTTTGGGTTTGATTTCAGGGGCCTCCCATACGTAACATGTAAGCACACATGACTGTAAGTCACTTTGGACAACAATGACTAAACCTAATATAGAATAGAAGAGGCATTTGGATTTAATTGAATTTCATTGAATTCACACACAATAACACACACACACACACACACACACACACACACACACACACACACACACACACACACACACACACACACACACATCTGGCTCGTGAAGCGGACGTAATCAGCTGCTGGAAAGAGCTAAACTTCTGTTTAGAAGTGTGTGTGTGTGTACGTTGCTCTGGGGATGTGGAGCCAGAGAAGGTAGTGGTGTGTGTGTTTGTGTGTTTCTAAATCTGTGGAAAGAAGAATTCTCTCTATTTATTTCATATTTATTATAGTAGCAACACACATGCCTCGCCCCCACTTGAGGATATATATTTTTCAGCCGTCTGTTTCCTGTGTTTGAGGGGTACAAAATTCACTTGTCTCTTAAATCCCGCTGAATTGATTGCTTTCATTTGACTTCTGCGACTCTTTCAAACTCTTGCTTGTGCCTGTTGCTTTTTCTCATTAACCTTACGACCAATGGACATTGTTGTAATGAAATGTCAAACTGGGGGTTGGAACCGAAACGATCTTTCAATTGTTTCGTTCTGAACAGAACCATTACTTGTTTGTGCAGAGTGGCACCTGAATTTAAATAAAAACACATCTTACCTTTTTGTAGTTTATAAATCCAATGTGAAACGTGATAACTATAGTGTCCTTAAGTAGTGTTGAAAAGGTTCATCCGTTCTTCTCTAATTAAAAATCTCTCTCTGAATCACACTTGTAACGTCAGTAGGCTACGGTAGACTATGATTCGGCGGGAGGGGGAGGGGCAGTTAGACTACACACACACACACACTGGCAAAGATTTTCATCTGGCAGGGAGGCAGACACTAGAACAAGTGACAGTGAAGGCTTTGCATATGAGCTTTGTTCCTTTTCTTGTGGGACTGGGAAAAAAATCCCCAGAATGTAAAAGAACATTATTAACCGATTCCCATTATTTGAACCCTTTGACACGTACCAACACACGGGTGTGATAATTCTACAGTGGTCCCTGCAGCGTATGCTCAAACGCTCATTTAGCACCTCTAGTTTCAATTGACGCAATAGGTAGCGTTTGAGCTGGCCACACTGTTTTTTTTACAGCAACATTTTGCACAAGCACAGTCCTTACAATGTTATGTTCTGAATGTGACCAGTTGGACATCTTGAAGCAAGTGGGGACAGCAAACTGGGATAGGGAGAGATTGAATATGTCCGTATCATTTGGTAGGGTGCTGGTAGGGTAGATAGAGCAGGGGAGTGCTGGTAGGGTAGACAGAGCAGGGGAGTACTGGTAGGGTAGATAGAGCAGGGGAGTGCTGGTAGGGTAGACAGAGCAGGGGAGTGCTGGTAGGATAGATAGAGCAGGTGAGTGCTGGTAGGGTAGACAGAGCAGGGGAGTGTTGGTAGGGTAGACAGAGCAGGGGAGTGCTGGTAGGGTAGATAGAGCAGGGGAGTGCTGGTAGGGTAGACAGAGCAGGGGAGTGCTGGTAGGGTAGATAGAGCAGGGGAGTGCTGGTAGGGTAGACAGAGCAGGGGAGTGCTGGTAGGGTAGATAGAGCAGGGGAGTGCTGGTAGGGTAGATAGAGCAGGGGAGTGCTGGTAGGATAGATAGAGCAGGGGAGTGCTGGTAGGGTAGATAGAGCAGGGGAGTGCTGGTAGGGTAGACAGAGCAGGGGAGTGCTGGTAGGGTAGACAGAGCAGGGGAGTGCTGGTAGGGTAGATAGAGCAGGGGAGTGCTGGTAGGGTAGACAGAGCAGGGGAGTGCTGGTAGGGTAGACAGAGCATGGGAGTGCTGGTAGGGTAGATAAAGCAGGGGAGTGCTGGTAGGGTAGACAGAGCAGGGGAGTGCTGGTAGGGTAGACAGAGCAGGGGAGTGCTGGTAGGGTAGATAGAGCAGGGGAGTGCTGGTAGGGTAGACAGAGCAGGGGAGTGCTGGTAGGGTAGACAGAGCAGGGGAGTGCTGGTAGGGTAGATAGAGCAGGGGAGTGCTGGTAGGGTAGACAGAGCAGGGGAGTGCTGGTAGGGTAGACAGAGCAGGGGAGTGCTGGTAGGATAGATAGAGCAGGGGAGTGCTGGTAGGGTAGACAGAGCAGGGGAGTGCTGGTAGGGTAGACAGAGCAGGGGAGTGCTGGTAGGATAGACAGAGCAGGGGAGTGCTGGTAGGGTAGACAGAGCAGGGGAGTGCTGGTAGGGTAGACAGAGCAGGGGAGTGCTGGTAGGGTAGACAGAGCAGGGGAGTGCTGGTAGGGTAGACAGAGCAGGGGAGTGTTGGTAGGGTAGATAGAGCAGGGGAGTGCTGGTAGGGTAGACAGAGCAGGGGAGTGCTGGTAGGGTAGACAGAGCAGGGGAGTGCTGGTAGGGTAGACAGAGCAGGGGAGTGCTGGTAGGGTAGATAGAGCAGGGGAGTGCTGGTAGGGTAGATAGAGCAGGGGAGTGCTGGTAGGGTAGACAGAGCAGGGGAGTGCTGGTAGAGTAGACAGAGCAGGGGAGTGCTGGTAGGGTAGACAGAGCAGGGGAGTGCTGGTAGGGTAGACAGAGCAGGTGTTTGGTGGTTACAGCTATGTTCCTCCCCTTTATGTTAATGCAGTCATTTATTCAAATACTGTATACCTGGTGTTTTAATGGAAACGAGACACATATTTTTATTTTAACACAAAATATTTAAAAAGATACCTGATACAATTTGAAAATGTATATATGAGTGCATAAAACAAAAAAAGTGAAATTTGACAATAAATTGAATAACTCAATTCCCTCCATAATCCCTGAACTCCGTGGTAGTAAAATGCTTTATGTGCTATGATTCAGTCAATGTCTGATGGATTATACAAATCAAAAAGTTTGGAGTATCTTCATACATTGTCCAACTGTTGCATTTATTATAATTGTTTTTAAAATCTTTTGAATCAAACCAAATCAAACTTTATTTATACAGTACATTTCAAACATGGAATGCAGCACAATGTGTTTCACAAAAAACATGAAAATAAATATGGAAATATTTACTCAACAACAAACATAAGAGGATATAAAACGAAAGAATAACAACAAATACGGACTGAAAAGCACCCTTAGGAAAAGCAAAGCTAAAAAGGTGTGTTTTAATTAGATCTATTTTAAATATGTCCACAGTTTCAGCCCCCTCAGGTTCTCTGGCAGGCTATTCCAGAGGAGGGGGGAATAGTAACTAAAGGCTGTCTCTCCATGCCTTTTGGTCCTAGGCTTTGGGATAGTTAAAAAGCCAGTGCCAGAGGACCTGAGAGACCTACTGGGTACACAACTTAAAATCATCTCTGACATGTATTGTGGTGCACAATCGTTGATTTATTTAAAAACCAGAAGAAGAATCTTCAAATGAATTATAAAACTCACAGGCAGCCAGTGCAGAGACCTTAAAACCGATGTAATGTGTGCTCTCCTTCTGGTCTTGGTCAGTACCCATGCTGCAGCATTCTGTATGTTTTACAGTGCAGAGACCTTAAAACGGGTGTAATGTGTGCTCTCCTTCTGGTCTTGGTCAGTACCCATGCTGCAGCATTCTGTATGTTTTGCAGTTGACCAATGGCATTCTTGGGTAGACCCGACAGGAGAGAATTACAGTAGTCAAGCACTCGAGTAACGAAAGTATGAATGAGTCTCTCTGAAAGCCTGAGAGAGAAACGGCCGCACCTTGACAATGTTCCTTAGGTGGTAAAAAGCAATTTTGGTCACATTCCTAATGTGATTCGAAATTGAGTTCAGAATCTAAAATAACACCCAAGTTTTTAATCTTTATATTTTTTATTATTTTACTTCAATTACCATTACTATATTAGAGTGAGTCCCCCAGCCAGAATAGTCTCTAACCCAGACAGCTCTCTTTCTGTTTCAAATGCAAATATACATGTTCCCTTCCCTTCCTCTGTCCTCCTGACTCTAACAGTGTGGTTGTTGTCGTGTTGTGTTGTCTTCTGTAGGAGGTCAAAGGGTGGTATTACCTACTGGGGGAGGAGCTGGGGAAGACCAAGCATCTGAGAGTGTCCTCACATTCCCAACTGCTCCAACAACACACCACCGGTCAGTGGACCATTTCACCATTCCACATCTGTGTATGTGTGTTACACACATATACGGTAACACACATACTGTAACACACATACTGTATGTGTGTTACCGTATGTGTGTGTATGTGTGTTACAGTATGTGGTTTATAGTATGTGTGTATGTGTGTTACAGTATGTGGTTTATAGTATGGGTGTATGTGTGTTACAGTATGTGTGTTACAGTATGTGTGTTACAGTATATGTGTGTATGTGTGTTACAGTATGTGTGTATGTGTGTTACAGTATGTGTGTTACAGTATGTGTGTATGTGTGTTACAGTATGTGTGTTACAGTATGTGTGTGTATGTGTGTTACAGTATGAGGTTTACAGTATGTGTGTATGTGTGTTACAGTATGTGTGTATGTGTGTTACAGTATGTGTGTAGGTGTGTTACAGTATGTGTGTTACAGTATGTGTGTATGTGTGTTACAGTATGTGTGTTACAGTATGTGTGTGTATGTGTGTTACAGTATGAGGTTTACAGTATGTGTGTATGTGTGTTACAGTATGTGTGTTACAGTATGTGTGTTACAGTATGTGTGTTACAGTATGTGTGTGTATGTGTGTTACAGTGTGTGTGTAGCGTATAGATGAGTGTTTAAATATATCATTGTAGCTATATCCATGGGAGCTGAGATGAGTGCATACAGATGTATATGTTGTGTCTGTGTGTGTGTGTTACGTGTGTGTGTGTTTGTGTGTTTGTGTGTGTGTGTGTGTGTGTGTGTGTGTGTGTGTGTGTGTGTGCAGACTGTGCCGGGCTCGTGGCTGGGAATATCTGAAGGGGCTTATCATTCTGGGTCGGGAGGTTGGGGGGTGGGGGGGGAATCGAGATTAAGGGAGTGAGGGATTGGGAGAGCAAAAGAGGGGGGGAGAGGGGGAGGAGAGGGAAGAGGGGGCTGGAAAAGCGCTCAGCGTCAGAGTGGTTGGAAAGAGCTGTGTGATCATACTGCGTGCTGCAGTGAAACTGTAGAGCTGAATACACACTGCTGTTTAATTTCATTCTTTCCTCCACACTGTCCATCTTTCTTGATTTCTGTGGAGAAGAGTGACTATTCCCTCTCTCTCACCTGCCTCTGCTCTCTCACATTGTTGCTGGTGGACTATAGAGGAGTTATGCCTTTGAGTGCCTGCCCCCTGAGCAGCTTGGAGTAGGTGAGTGTCGTCTCTGTGCACTCAGGAGTACAGTATAGTATAGTGTTGTTGATGGATTGTTATCAGGATGTTTGTCTTGTTTGATATATAGAAAGAAAGGGTTTTAGTGTTTATTCTCTCTCTCTGCCCCTCTTTTTTGTCTCTTCGCTCTGTCTCCCTTCTCTCTCTCTTTCACTCTGTCTCCCTCTCTCTCTCTCTTTCAGTCTCTCTCTCTCTCTCTCTCCCGCTCGCTCGCTCTCTCTCTCTCTCGCTCTCTTGCTCTCTCGCTCTCTCTCTCTCTCTCTCTCTCTCTCTCTCTCTCTCACTCTCTTGCTCTCTCGCTCTCTCATGTATAATTCATATTTGCTTGTCAAACTCTCAGATTGAGATTGATCCAATGAAATAGTAACCACTCTCATTTGCCATGCTTGACTGGGCTCAGATTGTCTCATGCAATAATGGCTGTCTGATAAGAACTGGGGCAGTTGTCACTTCAGACTGTTAGTGCTCATTAGAAAGTCTTTGTGTTCTGACAATGGGATGTGGCTGCTTGGACCCACGCCCACGGGTGAGATGGGAAAAAATGATTCCTTCAGTCTGAAGCTGATGGAATGACATTAATCTAAAAGCTACAATGTTAGAATAAGGATAGGCCACAAAGCCCATCACTAAGCCAGATGATGAGACATGACGGTAAGCGCCACGCTCAGCGTTCTATAGAGGCCTGTGTTATGATATATTCTTTATTCACCCACATTGAATTAATCAGATAAGATATGAAATGCATCTATGGACCAGACAAACATGCTCCTCAATTCCTAAATCAACATTTCTGTCAGCATGGCTCTGAATGTTTCCTCCATATTGAAGGATGTGTTGTCTGACCCATTGCCATCTTATCTTATCATATCAATATATATGAGCACATAGTGTGTGTGTGTGTGTGCGTGCGTGTGTGTATTGTGTGTGAAACAGTGTGTGAACTGACTCTTCATATCAAAGCCTGTCGGCGTTTTATCTGTGTGTGTGTGTGTGTATGTGTGTGTGTGTGCGTGCATGTATGTATCCTACATCAGTGCTGATTCGCTACTGTGTTGTAATGCTGATGGCATCTGGCTGAATGTAGGGCAACTACACCCTATTATAACCAGACACATGGACATGGGATTGGGCAAATCCAATTCATTAGGTCTGTATCTATTGTAGCCTGTCCCTCTAAATCTTTCATTATTTTACCCTCTTTTCTGTCCCACATTAACTCTATAATCCATGTCCTGTTCTTTTATCTTTCTTTGTCAATCTCTTCATCTTTCTATCTCCCTTCTCTCTCACCCTCTCTCACCCTCTCTCACCCCCTCTCACCCCCCCTCACCCTCTCTCTCACTCATTAACCTCATTTGTTTTATCCGCCCATTTTGCTGTCTCTTACACATCATTAGTTGTACACAAAATTAATAGAACACCTTTTTTTTAAAATCCCACATTCAGTTTGACATACCATTCTGTGGTTAATGAACATAAAGCAGGAAGTGGAGCAGGTTTGTGGGACACGTCTGGTTTGACAGAGCACTGGTTTCAGTGTTGCCCTATGCAGTGGTGTAGTGTTAGTTAGTGTGCCATGTAACCTTGCCTGATCTCCTTGACCCTGGAAACATGTTAGAGCAAAGACCCAGGGGCCATCACAGCCATCTCAATATGGCAGTGTCATCCGCCAGCACTGCTCATTTTCCCGTTACGCTATGGGTGAGCATTAGCCTACTCCAATAGGGTAGAATAGAACCACGTCTTGTCTGTACAGTAGCTTTACACACACAGCGCCGTCTAGGCACCCGAACCAACAAAGACAGGAGCCTCTGTCCACCCAACGAGCAATATGGAAATTGAGATGAAATTTACATAATCTTTTCTCTATTCTATATACGTTACATAAGGAAGAGAACTGAACTGCCATGCCTTATCAGCAGACTAAAAGCACATTTTCTGGGAGAAAATGGGAGACGACAAAAGAGCACGCTGAATGAAGGCTCTGGATGTTAATCTTGCGTTGCTGTTAGGTAACTGTCCAAGCTGCTCATATCACTTTGAGAGCTGAGAAAAAAAGGAGTGCTTTATTCAATCAAACCTGCAGTGCAATACTGTTGCCTGTAAAGCCTTCCTTATTTACTGGCGTCAAAACAAATCAAGGAATGGCTTCGGTAAGGCAGAAACAGCAGATGGACATGTCTTTATAGGTGGAGCCTTTCTTTTTCAGAGAAGGATTAGACATGTTTATGCACAGTGATATTACATGAGCAACGATGGATTGAACATTTTAGAGGTAGAAAAAAAGAGATAGAGATAGAGAGAATGGGGCGGCGAGAGCCGCATGGTTGGCAACACTTAGGTCTGCAATTTTAGACAATGTTTATGTTCTTTTAGTGAAAAAGATGAAGGGAAACATGTTGTTTCTGACCCCAGTGTGTCAATCCCACAGCTCTGATGGCTGTGAGGAATACAGAGACACAACACGCACTTTTAACTCAACCATAATTCTGTCAAATGTCCAGTCGGTGACCCTGTAGGGCTCCGGCACACATCATAGTGGAAGGTTTCAGACATTTCAACTGTGATTGTGAGTTGCATGACTAAGTGACTAAATGCATGAGTTGCATGACTAAATGATAGGCCGCTGATCAGGCTTGTAATTGGACAGCTGTGACTTTTTTTAGTTTTTTTTGTGTGAAGTTGAGCCAGGATTATCTGAGAGAGCTAGTGTGACCTCTGACACTGCTGTCATGTATGTGTCTTTAGGAATTAATACTGATAGGAATATTCAAATAAAGAATTAGACTACCTGAGAGAAGCAGAGGTATGTGAGTACCTGCACTAATGTAACACAAATGCACTGCAGATGATGCCCGTTTTCTTCCTACAGAGTCATACTGCCAGCCTCTGTTATCTCTTTTTACCACATTCCTCTGCTTTGAATTCATGGCATTGCTATTACAGCCACACAATAGGCTCATAGCATCAGTATTGTGTCTCTGCTGCACTGTGATTGGACTACAGACACAGTGCTGCCGAATCTCCCTCCCGATCCAGCATGCTCTGCTCTGAGTATGTGGCGCGCAGAGTCGGGAGGTAACTGATTACATTTAAATATATATATATTTCACCTTTATTTAACCAGGTAAGCTAGTTGAGAACAAGTTCTCATTTACAACTGCAACCTGGCCAAGATGTAATTAGTCACATGTTATCAGATTACATAAAAACTGCAACTGTAAACAGTTACGTTACCCGCAAAAATATTGTAATAAGATCACCAAAGGCATTTGATGGATCCTTTGTGTCTTCTTCTATTGCGTCTTAAGGGGAAAGTAATCCAAAAGTAAATGAAAGTAATCAGATTCCTATTTGCTAATCCCAAAATTATGTTACTGACTACAATTTTGTGCAGGTGACTAGAAACTGTAACGGATTACATTTAGAAAGTAACATACTCAACCCTGGTGGTGCGGCACATGAAAGCTCTTCCCTTCCCTTCCGCATGAGTGCACATCGACATGGGCCAGACTGTTAGCATAATTGGCCAGGGTACCAGCCTTGCATTTAAAAGGCTAATTTAAGCACTTCTCGGGGAGTGAGAGAGATCGATCACACCACCTTTTGGTCTGCTGAACACATTCTATTGCAGATGTTTTCAACATCTTCTCCAATGGGTTAGACAGCAGGGCTAGGTAATGTACACCACCTGAGCTCCCACCCACAATCTCCTACATACACTTTGAAGGTGGTGGATGTACAGGATAGGGGAGAATGGACTACCAATTCTGGTTTTGGGTGCATGTATGTGTAGAGGAAGGTCGGTTTAAGTGTGTTAGTGTCTGTCAGAGTTTATATGTCTGTGTGTGTCTTTTATAATGAATGTACATGACATTATGTAAATGTGGAGGGCAGTCTGTCAGAGGAGTTTTAGGTGTGTGTGTCTGTATGTGTGTCTGTGTGTGTGTTTGTATGTGTGTGTGTTTGTTTGTGTGTACAGTATGTGTGTCTGTGTGTGTATGTGTGTGTGTGTGTCTGTGTGTGTGTTTGTATGTGTGTGTGTGTCTCTGTGTGTATGTGTGTCTGTGTGTTTGTGTGTGTGTGTGTGTGTGTGTGTGTGTGTGTGTGTGTGTGTGTGTGTGTGTGTGTGTGTGTGTGTGTGTGTGTGTGTGTGTGTGTGTATGTGTTTGTCTGTGTGTGTGTTTGTATGTGTGTGTGTGTCTAAGTGTATGTGTGTCTGTGTGTGTCTGTGTGTATGTGTGTCTGTGTGTATATGTGTGTTTGTGTGTCTGTGTGTGTATGTGTATGTCTGTGTGTGTGTCTGTGTGTATGTGTGTGTCTAAGTGTATGTGTGTCTGTGTGTATATGTGTGTCTGTGTGTGTGTTTGTGTGTTCTCACTCTCCAGGATAACCAGTGTATTTAAAACTGACACAAAGGGACCTGTATGTGTCTGTGTATTTAATCATGTCTGTGTATTTAACCATGTCTGTGTATTTAACCATGTCTGTGTATTTAATCATGTCTGTGTATTTAACCATGTCTGTGTATTTAACCATGTCTGTGTATTTAAACATGTCTGTGTATTTAACCATGTCTGTGTATTTAAACATGTCTGTGTATTTAACCATGTCTGTGTATTTAACCATGTCTGTGTATTTAACCATGTCTGTGTATTTAACCATGTCTAGTGTATTTAACCATGTCTGTGTATTTAACCATGTCTGTGTATTTAACCATGTCTGTGTATTTAACCATGTCTGTGTATTTAACCATGTCTGTGTATTTAACCATGTCTGTGTATTTAACCATGTCTGTGTATTTAAACATGTCTGTGTATTTAACCATGTCTGTGTATTTAAACATGTCTGTGTATTTAAACATGTCTGTGTATTTAACCATGTCTAGTGTATTTCCCTCAGACGTTGTTAGGTCAGATGGTCTCCACATGTGCCCATACAGCAGAGTGTGGAGGAAAGTGTGTCATCTGTATGCAGTGAGTAGACACGTAATCAGGCATGCACACACACTCTCTTCCCCTGAAGTGCTGAAACATTTACACACCTACCCAACCCACTTCTCTACAGTGAGTTGTGTCTGGCCTTGTGAACACAAGAGGAATGACAAAAATGAATCTGAATTTTGATGTGGCAATCCATCATAGATCACAATCAACACCAGAGTGTGAATTATACCGTGACATTCGGGGGGGTTTGTATTTTTTTTCACAGGACTTCCTATTTGTGATTTTTTTATGGGCCTAATAGTGAGAAGACATGTATTTTAACAGTCAACATGTGTTACCTTTTAATGTGGCATGAACACAACCAGTCCTGATGTTTTCATCTGATTGTCAAACAAATCACTTCGTTGCCACGCCAAAATAATTCAAGCATTCAAACACTGTGCACCTACACTCTTGTATCCTGAATTCATTGATGCATCTTGCTGACAAATGTACCTTTTTTGTAAAAAGAAAAGTCGGGACACCTGAAAGGGGGCTGAAACACGGGTCGCAAATACAGCTGTGTCTGTCCCGAGCTCATCAGAGCAGGAATCTGAGGGCTCAGTTGAAACAATGTTGAAAGTTTGCTAGCGGGCTGGACTCAGATGATAATGTTGAAAGTTTGCTAGCGGGCTGGACTCAGTTGATAATGTTGAAAGTTTGCTAGCGGGTTGGACCCAGTTGATAATGTTGAAAGTTTGCTAGCGGGCTGGACTCAGATGAGAATGTTGAACGTTTGCTAGCGGGCTGGACTCAGATGATAATGTTGAAAGTTTGCTAGCGGGCTGGACTCAGATGAAAATGTTGAAAGTTTGCTAGCGGGCTGGACTTAGTTGATAATGTTGAAAGTTTGCTAGCGGGCTGGACTCAGATGATAATGTTGAAAGTTTGCTAGCGGGCTGGACCCAGTTGATAATGTTGAAAGTTTGCTAGCGGGTTGGACCCAGTTGATAATGTTGAAAGTTTGCTAGCGGGTTGGACTCAGATGATAATGTTGAAAGTATGCTAGCGGGCTGGACTCAGATGATAATGTTGAAAGTTTGCTAGCGGGCTGGACCCAGTTGATAATGTTGAAAGTTTGCTAGCGGGCTGGACCTAGTTGATAATGTTGAAAGTTTGCTAGCGGGCTGGACTCAGATGATAATGTTGAAAGTTTGCTAGCGGGCTGGACTCAGATGAAAATGTTGAAAGTTTGCTAGCGGGCTGGACTTAGTTGATAATGTTGAAAGTTTGCTAGCGGGCTGGACTTAGTTGATAATGTTGAAAGTTTGCTAGCGGGCTGGACCCAGTTGATAATGTTGAAAGTTTGATAGTGGGCTGGACTCAGATGATAATGTTGAAAGTTTGATAGTGGGCTGGACCCAGTTGATAATGTTGAAAGTTTGCTAGTGGGCTGGACCCAGTTGGTAATGTTGAAAGTTTGCTAGCGAAAGCTTAAGACAGAGGGAGACAGGCGGACTAGAGAGATGAATTTGATTGAAAGAACCTGAACCAACTGTCACTGGTTTAAACCATGACAAAGAGGCGGGGGTGTTTAGAATAATATTTTATTTTAATATTTACCACTGTAGCAGTACACAATTTCATTTTAAACAAATAGGAGAAAGGTTACATTTGTGACGACCCTCCCACTCTGTCTGCCGTATTCTGTCTTTGTTCTTGTTTCCTTATTAGGATGCCGGTAGGCGGAGTTGAGAGGGTCGTCAGCTTCATGGGAAACACCTGGGAGACAACGGGCCCAGGTGTTTCCCATGAAGCTG